>NC_051047.1:11553024-11853024 GCF_904848185.1 Acanthopagrus latus
ACAACATTCAGGCATTAGAGAGGGGTCGGACTGGAGATGACTTTCCAAAGTACGTGATAGTTTGGGACAATGTCAGTTTCCAACACTTCAACATCATCTGGCAATGGTTTGCAACCCACAACAGGATGCTGATGGAGTTTCTCTCATCCTACTTCCCATTCCTCAACCCCATTGAGGAATATTTTATCAGCATGGAGATGGAAAGTATATGATCGCCAGCCACATACACAGTTAACCCTTCTGGCTGCCATGGATGCAGCGAGTGATGACATCACAGCAGATGCCTGCAGAGGCTGGATAAGACTCTCTAAAAGATTCTTTCTATACTGCACTGCAAGAGAAGATATTCGTTGTGATGTGGATGAGAATTTGTGGCCCAACAGACAGGAATGTCAGGAGGCATAGGAAGACAGCGCTGTAATTTCTACAGCACTGCATGTACAGTTTTCCCAAAGGAGATTGTCCTGTGTTCACATTTCTGCTTTTGTTTTTTTTTTTGATTTGTGCTGCAGTGCTGTCTTTTCCTTTCTGTATCGCAGTGACATGGTCTGTCAACAAATTACTGTACAAACAGTAAAAGCGTAAAAGTGAAACTTGAGTAGTCTCTTGCAATCGATCTCCCACATACACTAAGGTGTAACTTACACTTTACAATAAATGTCATCAGAACTTTAGCCATAGTTAACACCAGAACACCCCTCCAGAGTATACTGTTATATTGACAACATGACGAAGCATTTTGACTGTCTTGTCCATACATAATGACATAAGGGCTTGTACACAATGTTCAATAACACAAATATTTACTTTTGAGAGCGATAAACTAAGGATTTCGAGCAAGAGACTGACTTTTGCAGGTAATCCATGGTGTTTTGCTATTTGTACGAATTGTTCTGAGAAATGCACTTCCTGTTTTGCAAATGTCCAGGATGATTCAAGAAATGTACCAAAGCGACAGAGAAAAACTGTAATACTTCTTACAATACAAGTTGAACTTGTTACCTATTTTGAAGTACACTTTTCAAAAGTACATTTAACAATACATTAAATCAAACACATAGTAACTGTATATTTGTAATGACTTTTATATACTCAAATTTATAGGAAAATATATATATGATATTATAGGATTTTTTTTTCTCCTGGGAGAGCAAAGCAAGCTGCCGCTGATCAAGTCGAGAACACATACAGGATATCCAGGTCACACAGTGTGGCCCTGCAAGCAGTATGGCAGAGATTAAGAAGAAACCCGATAACAAAAACAATTCAAACATGTTTCAGATGGTGGACATGCTGTAACATTTCACAGCCTACATGGAATAGAAATCTGAGTGGGTGAAAGTAAATACCAAAAATCAGTAGAGAGACAGATCCCCTCCTACAGTCTGAAATGTTAAAGGAATGCAAACTGCATGCAAAAGGTCCCGACTGAAAGGTCACGCAATATTTTGATGCACACTTACAGCTAAACCACACAGCCCACTCTGCTCCTCAGCTCTTGGTTTGCATAACCAAATGCCCCTACCTGGTGACATTTGAATATCTGTCTCACTTGCATGTTATAGTTTCTGTATTTCCTGAATGTGGGTAAGGCAGATGCTGTTACATAAACTAGTACGTACCTGAGTCAGACTGTCTGACTGGACTTAAGCCAATGCTGTGGTTGTAATTACAAGATAAGGGCACATTGAATTTGAATTTTGATACGATATGTGACATTTCTGCATCAAAATGTCTGAAAACGGCTTGACCCATGTCCTGTATTTTGAGTTGTTTACTTTCATTAGCCCAAATGTTTCCAACAATGTTCAAACCCAAATAAATCCTAAATGTAGTGGAGGTAACAGAGTATTTAATTTGATCATCTGACAAGGAGAGAGTCAACACATAGTGTCTGAATGTAACAGTGTTAAAAACTTTTTAACATAACCTCGGCCGTGAACTTTCCTGCCAAGGTCACCTGGGTAGATTTTCATCAGCAGTGGTGGTTGCTTAACAATGACTCCCATGATCCCACGCTGCACACATCTTTTGTTCCGTTTTGATTGAGAAACACCTGGTGGCAGAAATTAGACACTGTGTGTTCGGCAGCATGTTTCTAAAGTTAGGTAACATAAGCCACCACTAGCGTCAGAACTGGGCATAAGTAAGGTTGTACTTCATTGTCATGGTATTATCTAATTAAGCGGATTTGTGTTCTATTGCTATATGGATTTAGCTTTTCCTTTGCAAGAGGAAAACTTACTTACTTATTTTTATTTTTGTGGAAGACAAAATTTTAAATCGTATATGCAAACTTCACAATGAAAGTTCTTTATCTAGTTCAAGTGGTTATGGTCATCTGTGATGCATATATCAGATAATCTGATGTTTCTTATTATCCAAAAACTGTATATCCACAGAAAATAAAAGCAGTTCCAGGAGAGTTGAGAAATGTGTTGAACAGGAGCCAATCCACATTCAATGGAACCTCTTTGAAGGAACAACTTTTAATTCCTGGTAAAAACATTACACAAGTATTGCTTTTACACACACACACACACACACACACACACACACACACACACACACACACACACACACACACACACACACACACACACACACAAATATGTTTGGTCGAGCAGCCATTGTTTTGTCTCAAGAGTTATCGGCGTTTACTAAAAACAGGCACGTTTCACTGCACCTTCAGTTGAGTGAGAAGTAAGCCGCAAGCATCTTTTTTCTGTTTCACGTGTACTTCTTCAACCTCCTCATCCAATGTGAGTGCACAAAGGGCAGCTCAAAGGGAATTTGAGGAATCACACTTTTTCACTGTGGACAGACAGAAATGCATGACTCATTACATCCTGACAGGATGTAATGAGTCACTCATTTCGTACTGTGTGCATAAGTAAGCATGCTGGTGTATTTATGTTGCATCGTTCCCCTTTTACTCAAACTAGCTGCTGTCCACATCTTAAAAAGTATGTCAGTAATGGCAGGAATGCAAGCTTCAAAGACGGACAAAGATGTGATTCTCTCAAAGTAGGGATCAATCATTACGTTCTCTTGCTCTGTCATGTTATTCGGCCTATCTAACAGATCAAATTAAATTCAGATGTCCCCTGACGGCGCTTTTCCGACAATACATATCAAGGTCCATCTGGACTTCAAGGTCAGGATCACAAGACAGCAGAACATCCTTTGATGGTCAGATGTGTGTCTACAAATCCAATTTAACCCAGACACTGTGGGAAATAATCCCATGCTATGAAAAAAAGCAACCTCTTACCATAGTTTCTGATAATATACATTTATTTTTCATACAAGCTGTCCTCTCCGAGACCTCTCACCATTGACTGTAAGGACTCCTTTGTGTTGCACATCACAACTCCAATGTGATGCCGTGTGCTCTGTTGAGCCTGACCATGTCTTACTAAACTAATCAGTCTGGCTCTTTGCTGAATCCCGAATGAACTCTAAATTACACCCCTGCAGCTCTTTCCAGGCTCATATTGATACCTATATCATGTTCAAAGGAGACATGTAATAAGAATTGTATGTGAGAATTTGCTACCTGCTAGGCTAACTAACTAAGCATGGAACCAATAACTGAAATCTGGATACCACTTTGGAGGCAGAGGACCATTCAGTAAGCTGCTCAGTGGTGCATGAAGCCAAAAAGTTTGACTATATCAGACTTTTACACAGATCTTCCATGTTGTGAAGCCCATAGAGTGTGGGCACCAGAGACTTCCACTGACCGAGCCAGCTAACTTCTGGTTTAGCGCCCAGCTAACTTGAATGGGAATAAGAGGATTTAATTATGCAGCTCTTCTAGACTTTCCAAATGTTTTTGCTCTGAATAGCTCAAATTATGATAATGAAATTATCATTTTGCGGGGGGTTAGCCACTATGATAGTTGGCTTCTGTGTCTCCTTGGGGCTTGTATCTAACATCAGCTACAGCTAGCAGCAGTAAGCAGTCTCTCGTGGTTTTGGTGTGCCCTATTCTTTTGGAAAATGAATTTGATTGGTGGCCAATTTTTACACTTTTCACCTTTACTTACATTGGATGAATGATTGAACTACAAGGTATTTAGTACTACACACGTTACATTTGAACAGGTATAATTTGATCTACAAATGTATTGAGATATCAGACTGGTAATGTCACAATTGTCATAACAAGGCTTAGGGCCCAGACACCAAACAGACGTCAGAGAACTAGTTAACTTACCAGATTGTTTTTTAAAAAAAATGGCTCCAGCATTCTGTGCCTGCATTAGTGGAAATAACTCTCCAGGGCAGAAGTGAGAGGTAGTCTGTATTTGACATTCAAAGAGGGAGACAAGACACCACTCCTGCTACCAGAGCCACTTCTAAACAACTGAACCTTGTACCTTGGATATGTCAGAGAGAAAGTGGCAAATGGCACTGAAAGAGGCAGAGACAAAACATTACTACAGTGACAGTGAAACCTTCCCTTTTGTTTTCCATTTCTCCTCTCATGCACTGATTTGCTTTGCTGAACAGTGCCAAGAGTGTGCACAGTGCTGCAAAACTGTGGCCATGGACGCTCACCCAAAATCCTAACTGGTGTGTCAGGGCCCTGAGTACAGCTCTACATGCAGCCCTGTGAGGCTGCACTGAGGCTGTACAGTGGTGCTTTCTGCTAGATGCTGACGTCAGAACGCTACCATGCCAACAATGAGAACTCTGACATGTTGATGTTGAGCAGGTATAATGTTTACCATGTTCGCCATCATTTAGTGTGTTGGCATGCAAGCATTTGCAAAATTCCTGCTAATTTGTCCAATACTTTGCTTCATGAACAAATGCCTCTAACACTGATAACATTATCACCAGCTACACACTGTTGAGCACTAACACTAAACTTATTTGCTGCAACAACTGACCTAGATATATGGAAAAAAAAAGAAATAAGCGCCCTTTAAATCACAAATTTTTGCCTCATAAATAGACTCGACATGCATGCAAATATAGCACTAGCGAGACAACACAGCCCTGACTGTTGCTGTCCTGATTGTTTGCGATTTCTCTCAGGTCACTCGTCTTGCACTCCCTCCACTGGATTTCAATAGCTGCCTCCTGCAACCACGTCCAATCCCTGACACAGAAATCGCTTTCATAATCAACCCAGAAACGCTCTGCAGTTTGAACCCTGCGCACACACTCTGCACATTAGCCAACAACAGCTCTGTGACCCGCAGCAGGAGCAGTTTAGTTCAGGTCTGCTGTGAGGTAATGATGCAGGAATTCCTGTTTTTTGAAATCTGGGTGAGATTTTAATCTCTGTGAGTACAGAAGAGATTTTGTGATTGGAAAAAGGAAGGTAGCTCTGACTTTTAAAGCTCATATTTGAGACATAGGATTCTTAGTTTCCTGCTTCTGTATTCTCTTCTATGTACATAAATGAATATTAACACAAATATCTGTGAAAACATTTGGCATCTCATGTTCATTTAAAGTCTTATGTACATCATTGACAGTCTACCTGTTGTTTATGTTCCACTCAGTCTGACCTCAGTCCATTTATCCATTTGTTTTGCTCCTTGCTTTTGCAGCAACCTCCGGCAGTCTGTGAAAAGGCTCTTTGTCTGATCATTTGGTGTCATTGTGTCTTGTGGAGGACAGGGGTACCATTCTTCTTTGGTAATTAACGTTGGTCCGTCTGCGCTTGTTGACTTTGGCAGGCGAGGGCCTTCCTCGTGAGCTTGTGCGTCAAGCTATCATCCAGGAGGTCCAGCACCAGCCCTCCTCAAACAAACAATTCCAGTGATGAGGGCCCTACAGATCGCCCGCTCACATGTACTCACACAGATGTTTTTCTCATCGATCAAGCGTGTTTCGTGGTTGGGCTTCCTGTAAAAACTTTTTTTTTGTATCAGTGACCTTTTCATTTTATTTGACCAGGACAATAACTCAATTTATTTATTTATTTAAGTTTTTATTTATTTTTACAGAAAATAGGCTCTGCGTTTCATAGTTTGGGAAATAACAATATTTCCCAAGATGCTGTTGTTTACGCCAAGGAAATTAAACCATGATAATCAACTGTTCATTTGGAGGCTTTTTCAAAGTGGCAGTTTAGTGCTACAGGCCATGAGAAAGCTGAAAATCACTAGATGTTTATTATTTTCACAGCCTTTCCACTCACATAAGGAAGCAGAACATAAAAAAATAGAATCCTGATTCTGTTTCATGTGCACTAAACACAATTACCTGGTAACCGCAAAAGTGTTCAACCAAATCGCCTGAATGAATGTTGAATGAATCCTGCAAAACCACAGATTAAATCTTTACCTTTCTTTAGGTTCATTTTGAAATTTCTCTCTTGCCACAACACTTTGCTTATGCTCTGGTTAGGTTGAGACGGAACAACTTGGTTAGGGTTAGGAAAACATCATGTTATGGCTAAAAATACTGGTATTGGTTGCCATAAACATGGCTGGAGATGGCCTTTGGCCCCCGTAAAACTATATAAAGGTGTCAGAAGTTGAACCTTTGTGATTATAACTTTTGTACAACAGTTGTCACTTTCGGGTATTCAAAACCTACAGCCAGGGGCGTCGCTAGGAGTGCAAAACATCCAGGGCTTCAGCCCCGCAGATAGAGTCTGTTTTCAATGGGGGTCTGGGGATTTCTCCGCCGAGAAATTTTGAAAATTGGACTGTTAAAGATGCAATTTCAACGCAGTATGAGAAGGAAAGAAAGGCCAAATCATAGGGGTCCTCATCATCCTATTTTAATCACAAATAAAGCTATTTTTCCCTCACTGTAGGCCTACTGAGTAATGCTTATGTTAAAGATATTATAGCCTGTAATAAGTCTTGTGCTATGTGCATAGGCTATTAAAGCAGGTAGAACATTCCCTATTATAATTTCTTGGCTTCATTGTCTATCTGCATTAGGCCTACAGTAGGCTTTGTAGTGTATTAAGAGAAAAAAATTGTCATTTAACAGAGACTGCACACCAAGACTACACCCACGACCACAACTCCGATTAGATTTACCACAGCGGGCAACATTAGAAATTAAAATTAGACTAATTAACACATGTGCCAACCCGGTGTCAAGGTGACCATATAGAGGTTGAATTCATGGTGGTACTCCTGAATCTGTGCAAGCGAGCTATCCCTGCTCCTCCTCAGGGGTTGGGGAAGATGATGTCTTACTCTCCAAGTCTTCTTGCTCTGGCTGCGACTTTTTTTCCCCCAATTACCTCCGTATATCCATAATAACTAACTACTATAAACCTCTGTATATCCATTATAACTAACTACTATAAACCTCTGTATATCCATTATAACTAACTACTATAAACCTCTGTATATCCATAATAACTAACTACTATAAATGCTACAATGATACTAAACAGTAGGCTAATAGATGGGCTCTGGTAATATCAGTGACGTATAGAGGGGGAAAGAATAACACTGATGTTGAATTTGCAACGGATTATCCTGACTCTGCCCATATATGGGTATATTCCATAAGCTGGTCAGCTTCTGCGCAGTTTGCGCTGGTAACAATATTGCTCTGTGACCTCTGTGGCTATTTTCATCATTATGCAATTATATTTCTTTTCACAGAGATCCAGGGCTACTTCCAAAACATCTGGGGTTATGGCCTCGAATGCCCAGGTCTATCGACGCACCTGCCTACAGCTCCCATGAAAACCCACAACCGGAGCAGTGTGGGTATTTAAGTCATTGTAACTGTGTTCTGTACCTATCAATGAAGCTCTCCAACACTTTCTTACATTCTTCATTACACTTCCGTTACTATTACCATTCTTAGCTAAACGTACGGCTTAAACCTCAAAAACAAACCATTAGAAAGGCTCAGTTCTGAGCCTTGATTCACTTCTTATTTGCGTCACTGTGAGCTTGAATGAGATTTTCTTAGTTCTAGAAAAGAACCCATTAGTTCTGATTTCACTTCTGCTCTCTGTTACTTTAACAACTGAAACCACATACAAACGACATAGATCTCCTTTTGATATCAGCTGAATGGACTGTGTAAGTGTTCACAACAAGTTTCAGTCTGCTGCCAGTGACTGCAGGCTCGACAGCCATTTTGCGGCGTCTGTAGTTTTCTTTGGCTTGAAAATAAACAGGTCACCTAAACTTTATACACGGGGAAAGGTAAAAGGATCCTCAGATGCAGCACAGTCATCCCCCCCCCCCCCCCGCGAGACGTGGTGACTATACACTTATCTGTTTTTATGATCACCATTCATAACAGTAACAAAAGCCTTTTCTGCCAAAGTATGCGCACTGTATTGTCCTTTCGGCAGAGCTGCAGATACAGTAATCCTGTGGTGTCAGTTATCTCAAGATGTAAATACCTGGCCACTGCCTGTGTCTGCACACCAGGCTACACACAGCCTCTATGAATGCTTGTGTGCGCAAAAGCCCCTCAGGAGACGGAGCCATGTGCGTCATACCATGGCTCAGCCTATTATCCAGGGCTGAGGGTGGCAGGGGAAGGGGATGTGGGGTATCCAGAAAGGTGATAAGAAGATCAACAAAGGGGAACGTAATGAAAAGCAGATAAAGCACAGTGTTAGAAAGTCTCAATGAGTGGATGGAATTCATGAAGATAAAAGTCGGGGAGTGAAGGAGAGCATTAGACAAAATCACGGGAGACGGCAGTGATAGGAGAGTTTACAAAAAACAGAGAGAGCAGCGAGGAAGACGTCAGAGAGAGGGTCAGCTCCGAGTGAAGCGGGATGATGCGCCTCACGTTGTCATCACGCGGTGCAATGTTCTTATTCGTTTTGAAGTTTTTGAGTGCAGTGCAGACATAAAGACAGCGCACAGTCACAAAAGCACAGCAACACAATCTGAGCTAACAAGGGATTTGCAGAATTGAGCTGCTCATGATGAAGTGGATTAGATATAAGCGGACGGTGGGACCCCAGTAGAACCCGATTAAGATCACGTACAAATAAAAAAAAGGGCAATCACAGCTCCACCTGACCGCAGGATGTCGAGGGGCATAAGAGGGTGAAACTGTGGTAATATTAGGGATTAAAAACAACTTGATGTGAAAAGTAAGACTCAGAGCTAACATGCTGCGATGTTCCCCATCTTAGTTTAGCACGTTAGCATGCTGGTGATAGACCTTAACATAACCCATTCAGCACACAGCACTTTGCTCCAGGTGTAGTCACTTTGTCATAACGGTGGTCCTGAGACAACATGTTATAACGGAACAATGCCAACACCGTGCCATCAGATAAACCAGCCAGATAATCACAAGTATTTGCAATTGCGTGCCATTTATGTGATTACAGGTATCTTTTCTGTGTGTATTGTATTGGCACATGGCATGTCCACTATCCTTGTTTAGACCTATATTTGGACCGGACTGTAAATAACACGAGTTATGTAACATTTCACTTAAAACCACAAATGTCAACCTCGTTGTGGCGCTGAAGAAAAAATCATTGTCTCTTGATCCATCCTGTGGTGGTCGAGCGTTTCAGCCTGAACCAAAGTGTTGGACCCAGAACCGTGCGGCCAACATGTTTAATATATTTGCACCAAACACTGTTTCCGGAGTCATTTGTTCAGTGGCGACATGAACACCAAGTAGGACCAGGACGTGACACCGCAAGGGTCCAGATGGAAAGAAAGTTGCAGGTTTTACCGCTCCAGGTGTTACTGCATCTTGTGCTCCTGATCTCGCTGTTCAGCGTCCATATGGTCTCTCAGCTGGGCCCCTAAAGCCGGATAATGGTCGTTAACTCACCAGAGGAGGAAGGGGAAGGAAGTGAGGCAAGAGCTGGAGGCACATATATGTACAGAGGGTTTCAGGGCAGAAGTAATGGGGTGAAGGTTGTTAGAGGAAGCAACCACCCAGTGCTGATTAGCGAGAGAAAGAAGTGGCTACAGGGTGTATATCAGCACAAATGATAACACTTTATCGGTGGGAACCATTCAGTTACTTGTCCTGGCACATCATCACATGCAAGTACTCATCTAAACTGACTTGTCGTGCCTTTGTTTACCCCAAACTTGTTGTGTCCTAACTCACTTTTCTCATTTCCTCATTTTCTTTTGCCTAATGTCTTCCACCTGACCAGCTGCCGGAGCAGACTCGCGGCAGGTTGAGTGGAACGTAATGTGTTTTTGATTTGGTGGCGGTGGAGAGTTTGAGAGAAGTCTGCCAGAGAAAAGAGCAGCTCAGCGTGGATTAAGAGACCTAAGCTGGGTGAAGGAGGGTGTCAGAGAGGCGGTGATGACATCCAGGACATCTGTGTGTTCGCCTGGTCCAGCCATGTGAGCGCTGGACCGACCAGACTGTAGCGAGGGAGAGGGGAGGGAGGGGAGGGGATCGTCTCCTGTACCAATGCCAAAAATGGAAAGCTAAGAGCGGGTGTCAAAGGGTCAGTCCAGGTGATGCAGGATGAGTTGTAATGTGGTCTGTTCCTTAAAGTATAGGTGGAGCGACGGAACATCAAGTTCTTCCGACTCTACTTACGTCCAGTCAACAGCTGATATGTGAACAATGGTACAAACATGCACAAACTGCAACACTACTGCAACAATTCTCCCTCTGTGCATCAATAAAGGATTATTTGATCTTATATTATTCATGGGCAATTAGATTAGATTACTGTTTAATTTGTCTTTAGATTGCCTATATGTTATTTTTTTATTTTTATTTTTTTTTATATTTATTGTTCTTACACTAACAATTCGGGTTATCTCTTGTTTTCTTTATTATTGTTGGTCGATAGACAGTGATGTACTCCTTTTTGAAAACCACATAAACACGACCTGTGTGCGCAGACACACACATGCACATGTGCACATATACACGGGCGCACGCGCACACACGCACACACTGCACACAACCACAGCGAGAGCAGAACAGATTGTTTGTTTCCAATGTGCCGGAACAATAAATTCAGAAAATGTGTTCCAGCATCCCGTGGAGCCACAGGACTGTGGGATCATTTAGTTTCTGTGACAGTTTTCTCCTTCTTACTTTTCATTTTGTTGTGCCGCGCACAGTGAGATTCATCTGGATTACAGTCTGAAACTGCTCGTGTTACAGAAACAAGAACACAGTGTACTAAAGAAAACCAGCGAGCGTAAGTTGCTTTTATGTGTGACAGTTTTTTTGCCTAAACTCTCTGACAACATTAAACACGTGTTAGAAAGGCTTCCTGCCGGGAAGGGTTTTGCATGTCACACACAGGCGCTGAAGGGTACGTGTGCTGGGTCGTATACAACGGCCTGGGATGAGAATGTGTAATACTCTTTGTATGGGGAAAGAAATCAGTTTACACGGTCACATTGTGGGGACTACCTTCCCACAGGGTAAAACAAAAAAAAAGTAGGGTTTGGAGTCAGTTTAGGTTAGGTTAAGAGAGGGTTGGACTACTGTACATCCCAAGACACCAGGAGTCTGGGCTTTGAAGCCAATTTCATGGGGCGGCCAAAACGTGTAAATACAACGTCATATGATGACCATACAGGAAGCAAAAATATAAATAAAATCTGGCCAACCATCCAAAATCATTCCATGGGGTATGTGGGCCAGGAGAACGTGACTGGTGGGGGCCAGATCTGAACCACAACAAACTTTGCTGTCTGAGCACTGGCCCCAAAAACATTTTACCTTGTGAAAGAAGCAGCTGTGAACTGCTGGACTGGCTTGTTCGTGCGTCACAGCCCACGTGAAATGACACGATGAATCTGAGCCATTTCATTGTATGCCTCCGCAAACCAGTCACGCTGCTGTTCCAAAGCTGTGGCACTGAATACGGGCCAGAACAGAATGGTATGATGTCATAGTGCAGTTAACCCCTGACCTTTTGGATAATAAATGTCATAACCTCTTCATAACCTAACATTGAATAAACTATAGTGGACACTTTTTACCAAACATGAAGACATTTCCTCCACGAATTCTTGAGATGTGCACAAGAATGGGAGTGCCATGAGGTCACAATGACCCTGACCTTTGACCTTTGGCCACCAAAGTCCAATCAGCTCACTGTTGAGCCAAGTCAACATTTGTATCAATCTGAAGACATTTCACCAAGGCGTTCTTGAGATATCAGGTTCAAAAGAAACACATATGGACAGACCGATGGGTAGAGGAGGCATAAAAAATGAGAGAAACTGGGGGGAAATAATAAAAACAATGAGCTCATAGTGAGTTCTGAGTTTAGTCAGAGGCTGAACTGCTACAACAAAATACACACAACTAGGGTGTATGTTGCGAGCTGTCTAACAACTGACATCTGTACAGTTGTTATATTGGCTATTTGAGCTGAAAAGAGAAACACTAGTGTGGGTAGCATTTCTTCGATCATTCAGCAGCAGAGTTTTAAATTTTGACATCATCACGTGGGAGCATGGACGCTATTAATTGAAGTTTTCATCCAATCCTTTCATTAAAAACACTACATTACGTATTTTTCCACCGGTGCAGCTGCCTAACATATCGCCTGTTGTTCACCTAACAGGAAGCTTCAGTCCTATTGGAGCCGCGGAGTGTTTTGCATCGTGTTTGACTTTGTTGCTAGGGCTGCTGTGAGATAAAAGCAGACCACAGATAGTTCAGCACAGTTCCCCCTCTGTTCTTCGTCCAACTTGACCTGCTCTCTTCATCCAACACCAGACCACCCACTGCTCACTTTAATGATTAAGCTGAGATTAACTGCAGCACAAAGACACCTCTTGTTTCCATCCTCTTTCACCCTCACACACACACACGCACGCACGCACGCACGCACACACACACACACACACACACACACACACACACACACACACACCTTTCATCAGCTCAGTTTATCTCCTTCCACTACCTTCTCTGCAGCAAGCAAATGCCAGCCACTTAGTGTGGGAAAATAAATATCCAAGCGAGTGAAGCAGGCAGAAGAGACACCTGCCACACTGCGCAGCTGCGTCTGCTCCCCCCAATGTAAAGTGCACGAGACCCAATCAGACTGTACGCCATTTTTAGCAGCAAAGATAAGAGAGGCTGCTGGACTCAAAATTGTGGCAATCTTCTTTATCATGAGATAAGAAATGGCATTTTTTGCCCTCATACAGTTTCACTTGTTCACGCTGGTTCTCTCTCTTTTGGCCAGGCGCTCCTCCAGCTATAGCATGAATGACGTCAGCCTGACAATGTGCAGCTCTCAAGGAAAAGTTCTCTCTTTTTCATGATATCCTCCCACGCCGTGAGTCAAGCATCATTATCTCAGCGGGATACTCTTCTGTGTGTAATTAGCATAAGGTGCATGGTGACATTTCTGCAGCCTTAATGATGTTTTGAAGGCTTGAGGAGGAAGGTGATGGATGATTTCCTCACAGGGGAAACAGTATAAATATCCTGATTGCAGGCTAGGTGAGTGCAGGTGGGCGACGTATGACCAGTTTGTTTAAAAAAAAAAATACAATTATCACAGCGCCAAATTTTTCCTATTCCGTATAAAAATGCTTTATATGTTTCTTAATATTTTTGCCGCTAAAATATAACTCATTTACCCCCCTTCCTTCACATAAAGCTTCTCTTTCATAGATATGAAACTGTCACTATTTTCCCTCCCCCTCCTCCTCCTCCTCCTCCTCCTCGTCTTTGAGCAGACTGCTTGGTCAAAAGGAGGTATGGGTAGTGATGTCAGCAGCCTGCGTCAAAGTCTCAGGGGCACGTTTACAATCCCCTTAGCCTTGCTGAGCCTTCCATCGAGATCACTGCGCTGTAATCAAATCTGCATTGCCAGCGGTGCGTCTTTGTGCATGCACGTCAATCCCCCCCCCCGGTTCAATCCCTCAAATTAATAGGGAAGCAGAGAAGTGTGGCCACTCTGTAAACAAGTGCGGCCTTGAGGAAAAACGGACACTCAGGACATGAAGTGTGTAAACAGGATGGTTATGATCACACATACTTAGTCCTTGGGAAAACAATGCACAACCTTTAAAATTGCTCGGTACAGTTTTTTCCTGGTTGATCAATGGGGGCGATTGAATCCTCTCTGAACTGCACCAATCCATCATGATTCTCCCTGCGGGTCGTTACGCCTGCTGAGAAAGAGAGAAACTGTCCTCATTACACATTTTCTGCAAGAGAGTGCAGTTCTGACGCTTCCTGTTCAGATAATGAAGGATTGTTGACCTGCTGGATGTGTTGGGTTTCCATTCAAATGAGTCAGCCGGACTGTGGTTTGCATTTATGCTTGACTGCATCATAAAGTGGCACCAACACCGACCGCAGCGCAAGGGTGCAGGTTTGGTTTCAAAGTTGGTGGAGACAAAGGGTGGGGTGGAATACGTCAACGACGGAGGGAGGTTATTTCATGGTTCATTCTGTAATCAAGGTACATTCGCATCATCGAGTCAGGGTTTATTCATGTTTTTTTCTTTTTTTTTCCTTTTTCTGTTTTTTTTTTTTTTACAAAATTCTCCCAATAAAGGAAAGGATGTTGATGTTCAGCCAACATCAAATCTCTTTCAGCTTTGTGACTATGAGCCAAAATGTGGTAGGTGTGTTTTAAATTTCCTTAAAATTGTTTGGTACTTAACCATATCAACCCCATATGTAAATCTACACTTAAAGGGGCACTGTGTAGTACAATTTTAATGAGGTAATAAATACTAACTCATAAGTATTTATAATTTCCACAACAGAATAAACTCAGAAGCTACGAAGGTGGCAGGGCCCTCAAAATATGAGCAAAATAAAACAGTATGGAATTGTGTTGTCCTTTAATGTCAATTTGTTGATTCAGTTTATTCAGTCATGATAACAGACAGATATTGTTTATGTGGCTTGTACATCAAACATCACCATCACAGAGATTCATCTGCTCACTAGTTCGGTTTTAAAAAAAACATGTGTAGTGGTTGTGAAGTAAGAAGCTTAGTGGTGGTGACGCTGAAGTCATGCAAGAGCAGTGTAGTCTGTTTATAGCCTAACGTCAGCTTTTTGCTTCTAGTGATTTAATTTACGCTTAGAAAATCACAAAAGATAATCTTCATAGATGAACACCACTTTGGTTATTTTTGGAAGCATTAACATGATCGCAAAAATTGACGTGGGCTTCGTTCGGCCTCCGCTCAACAACGCCCCACCCTATTTTTGGGCCAGCCAGCAGCTCAGCGGGGGTTTGGGGTCTGTCAAGATGGCGACGGTCGCACTTGGTGTTCACTCTCTGGAATTACGGCCTGAGCCCTCTCAGACTTGAGTCATACGAACTGTGACGTGTTCACTGTCGTCACGTCAAGTCTGTGTGAGACTGCAAAGCTAAGCTGCTGACAGACATGCTAAAAAAAAACTGCTTTAGCTTTTTACTTGATGTGGTCGCAGATTGTTTCTGGCTCACATGATTCAAGTAACATTTTGATAAAGCAATTAGAAGATATCATGGATATAACCAAGGAAATCTGGATACATCTTCTGTTCATACCTATTCATAAAAGCTGCTTGGTGGCACATGAAGCTAAAAATGTCCCGCGAATTACCTGGATCTTCTGTATATGGGGCGACCAATAGAGCGTGCACACCGGAGACTCATGCAGGCAGAGCCAGCTAACTTCCAGTTTACTGCCCAGCTAACTTGAATGGGGATAAAAGGAATCAATCAGCTGCCTCTTCTCGACTTTCCAAATTTTAACAGACTGAATGGATCAAATCATGATAGTGAAAGGAAAATAACTTTGAGGGTAATTGTGACACTCTTAAAAAATGTATTCCCTGTTCAGCAGCTGCCTAAGCTTATGGGAAAAAAGCCTTGACTCTCTGGAAGTCTGCACAAAGTAACGTCTGCTTCAGGGCCCTTTTGGACTCAATGAATTGTGGGTTAGACAGCGTGCAGCATTTACTTCCTGTGACCGTGGCTGCAACCTCTGCGAGGCTGCAAGAGGGGGGAAGTCTTGAGTTTTGGATGCAGGTTTGATAGTGGGTCTTTAAAAAATTATAGGTGACTTCACAGCGACTACCTCCATGTTTTTATACATGTCAATAATAGATGGATAGATGGATAAAATATAAGGCCCGGTTAGGGTTAGGGTGCGGTGAACAGAGTGTATAGTTCATCCGGTACTTGGCTTTACTCTGATCCAAAGTGTTGGACTGACTGAAACTACCATCTCTACAAAAATGTTGAGGCTCTGAGCCCAGTCCAATGTCATCCAGTCCAAAGCTCCTCAAAGAGGTAATATCCAGCTGCTTTCATGGGCTGAGTTGTGCTACTCAGAGTGCTGTATCTGCAGTTGAAAACAGTCCCCCACAAACACACTTTTTACTCCAGTTTCTTTTTTGAATAAATTAAACTGTAAATTTGACTTTTTAAATTTCTTTTTTAATGAGATTATGAGATGGAGCACGCTCAGAAGTAATAAACCGCACCGCACAACTCAAAAGTTGTAAACTTTTTTTTTTTTTTTGCACTGTATTTGTAAAGTCAGTGGAGTTCTCCTAATTGAGCCCCTGCTGTCTTGAACCAGCATGATGCATACTGACGCAAGTCTTGAGCCTATATGCACACAGCAGACCTAACTGGCACCGTTACACACAGATGACAGTCTGTTTCTCTTTTCCACTCTGAGTGTCATTGGCCTCTCGGCATCTGCGTAGACTTCACTCCAGCATCCATCACAAGCTTTAGTAAGCCTGCAGAAGTGAGTTGGTGGGGGGAGGAAGGGAGTGTGAGGTAAGCCATTAACCGGTTAGAGCTGTCAGAGGGGCTGTGACCACACGAACAGCGCGCTTGTGCTGCATTTACGTCAGACAGCAGCTGTGGTTCATCCCCCCCCCCCCCCATACTATGAGGCTCAGCCAGACCGGCTTCAGGAGTGGGAAAGAAAAACACTGCAAGGAGCCGTGTGTTTGCTTTTGCGGACACGCTGATAGGCTCCACGACGGGCACACACAATGCTCAGACCGCAAATCAGATTAAAGTGGTTGCCTGTGGCATTTCCACAGAGGTGACAGGGAAAGATTTACACACAAACATACAAACATTATAAGCTTCTATAATCCATGACATGACATCTGCTATAATCCTCCTTGGCATTTAGCGCACACGGCTGAGCGATTATAACAGGTGTCATGTCATGTTAAAGACAGGATTATGCTGGTTTTAGCCTGCATGTGTCCACAAACGCAAGTGTGCATTATGGTGTCGAACCACGGGGCCGCAGACTCTTAAAGGGTGTTTGTTGTTTTAATTAAGGAGTGCGCAGTGTGACATCTACTGTTTGGGATTTGGCATCCCACTCTTTATCCTGTGGGAAGTGCTGGAAACTCGAGGAGAAAAGCACAAAAAAGGCAATAAAGCGGAGTGTGCTGAAGCTGTTCAGGTTGAAAATGTAACCAGGATAACAGAGACAGCCATCTGTATCACCTGTTCTTCATTCTCCTCCTCTCACTGTCTCTCTTTCCTCCCTCTGATGTCAAGCCAGAATCACGTGAGAAGAGAGAGTGTGTGTGTGTGTGTGTGTGTGTGTGTGTGTGTGTGTGTGTGTGTGTGTGTTTGTGTGTCTGTAGTCTGTCTGTCAGTGACGTGTGTGCAGGCATCTGTGTGTGTGTGTTTGTGTGCGTGTGTGTGTGTGTGTGTGTCCTCAAAAGGCACAGCAAAAGCTGTTCACTAGCTCGGTGGATCTCTCTGAATGCAGCTCCTACGCTTACAGCATAAACAGTTATGCAAAGTTGTAGCTCTGTAAACGTTCCCCTCTGACGTGACATGAGGTTTGTAGGGCGCAGTTTTTAAGCACGCAGAGGTCAAAGCAAGTGAGCTGTGAAATGTCATGGAGACTTTTAAATCTGGCGGCTTATCTCATTAAAAATAAAACACGATCAAAGGAACAAAAAACAACCATGTTAATGTAAGTGCATTTGGCAGCACTTTGAAACATCCCCACCCTGTCTGTGGCCTGTTTGTTCCATCACGTAATCTCAGAAAAAATAAACAAAAAAAAAAAACATGTCACAGACACAGTTTGATTTTTTTAAAAGGCTGAGTAATCTCCAGAAACACCTGGGCACTGTGGCATTCAACAATCGTAACTATAACTGGAGTAAATAGTGCGTTTGTAGGGGACTATTTTCAACTGTGGATTGACACATTTGGTGTACTAGTCAGTATGAATGACACCAGGATGGTGTATGTGGTACCACAAAAACGACTACAGTGCCCAGGTTCATTGTAGTGAAGGACCATGTCACTCACTGCAGCACTTCAGCTTCTTTATGTGCTTTTGGACAACAATGGTGGAGATCCGTCAGGCTTTTTCCGTGCAGACAACAGCTGTCAGTATCTGGTAAACCAATACTTTGCCTTCGGCCTGTTCACAGGATTTATTGACAATAAAGAAAATACAGAACTGACCTTTTCACTGAAGACACATAACCATGCATTTAAATGTGGTCATATTGCCGTGATAAACAAGTGTAGCCACGTCCATTTTGCACACAATGTCTCCATTGCTTCTGTTCCACCATCGAATGTAAGGTGTAAAAATGACATTTATTGTGGGGTGCAGATCATAGAAACATCAAAAGTGATTCTTCTTCTCAACGTCTGTGAGAGATTCGGGTTTCGGGGTCGTGTAAGTCTGTGCTTTGCAGTTGTGCAGCATCCTGTTGTTTAAGATAATTATAAATGACTTGTATTCACGTTCACTGCACCTGTCTGATATCTTTAACTCTCAGTGTTTAATAAAGACTGTGCACTGATGCTCTTTGACATTTATGGCGGTTCATCACTTCTGTCATTTGAGTTTGTCATTTGAAACGTCAGTTCACATTAAACAGTCGGTGAACACATCAGACTAATGTAGACGCCTCTGACTGATGCATGTAAGCGGTGTATAAAACCACATTTTCTAGCACATAACAAGAAAATGTCTGGTAAATATGATTTCCTGCCAAATGAAATTGTTTTAAACATACTAGTTAAACAAACAAAAAGAAAGTTAATTGGAGAAAAAAATAAAGGTGTTTACACAGTGAAAGACAGTAATGTGCATGTATGGAATGATGTCTCTGATCTTTAATGGCGTCCGAGCTCTTGAAATGAAAATGAAAAGCTCGCAAAACAGACCTCAGATAAAAAAGAAGAAACAGAAAGAGCCGTTAATCATAATCTCTTTGTGTAAGAGCTGGGGCTGTGCTGGCGTCAGAGCAACTGATGTCACCTCCACAAGCTGCACCCACCCCCCCCCCCCTCTCCAGCATGGCCAGAAAGACTGCATCACTGCTGGGTCTGATAATCCCCTTGCTTTTCCCTGGAGGGCACAAAGTGACTAATGACGTCCACCGACAGGTATATCTCTGTCGGATTGCGTTTTTGTGATAGACGGGGGACAGGTGCAACGCCTGACGTCTTGTAATCTAATGAACATATGCTGCAGTCCCAGGTGCTCCACAGCGTATTGTGGACAAAACCCGTGCCACGCAGAGAAATCAACAATGTGGTGACTGAACAAAGAACAATTCATATAGTCGACAAAGCAATGGACTGCAGCATCATGAACACTCTGAAAGACAGATGGTGGAACAGTGTGTGTGTGTGTGTGTGTGTATGTGCGTGTGTGTGAGACAATATAACACACTTCCTGTCTGCAGTGATGAAAATGAATCACCAGAACCGCAAATGGCACAGTGCATTCACCTCAGTCCCATTCAAACCAATACATCTATGCATGTGGGACCAATGTGGGGGAAGGTAAAACAAATCTTTAGCGACAAAGAAGAAGAACCACTTTAATGCTCTGGGAACGTGTTATTGATTTGGCTGTAGCGTGTGCAGTCCTGAGATAAGACAGTGAGGAAGAGAACAGGAGGGAAAATCTGATGAATGACCACAGACACAGATCATAATGTGAATAATGTCTGTTGTGCAAATAGACTGGAAAATGTTTTGTATGATGACTCTTGGATGCTACGAGACTCATTGATTATATTTTGTGTTTTTTCCTTTTCCACTTTGTCCCATCAGAGTGTGATATGGCTGACAGCAATGAATCAACAGTCACTATTAACTTTTATCACATGTATAAAACAACTGAGGAGGAGGGTTTTATTGAAAATGAATTATTCAGTATATTTATTAAAGGTGAATCTAGATTCAGGAAGAAAATAAAATATATAAAATATATATATATATATATATATATATATATATATATATATATATATATATATATATATATATATATATATATATAATTATAATTCTACTTAACTCTGTTTATTGTGGGGTTTTTTTCTTGTTTTTTTTTCCACAAGTCGGAGATACAATCTATTTAATCCTTTATGTCTATGTCTGTCGTTTCAACATTTTTTTGCACAACATAGTTAATAAATGACTGCACTGCAGATCCATGCCACGCAATGAATAGCTAGGTGCATTACCACCACCTACTGTGACAAAACGAGGACAGAGGGAATCAGAAACTATTTCAGAGGCGCTGAATTATTTAAACAATATTAATATTTGTCTATAATAAACATGATATCATGTGCTTCATTTTGTCATTTGTCAAAATGTCACAATTATAGTCAATACTGGTTACTGGAAAATCATTCACCCACCACGGCATGTAAATATAGGCCCTGGGTTTAAGACAAAAAAATGTCAGAATTGTAATTATGCTTTTACACGAAGGTTTGACTCATACATTCACAGAAAAAGCCTAGGTTGCATTTTGGCGAGAGTTTCACTTTAACGTATGGAAAACACATGCAAAGTGACAGAGGGGCAGCTACTGCACCAGAGGACACTGACCAAGCTGCTATAGTTGATGAGTTGGGAGTGAGAACATGCTGGTTTCTGTGCAAAAACACCACATTGATGTTTATTAAATAACTCCCCTCATCTAACAGAGCACAGAACTTTCAAATTTGTCCTCCCACCCCAAGGGGAAATAGCTCACCAAAATTTTGCAAGTATGCTTTACACAAACAGTGGTGTTGACATGTCTGTACCTGGCGGCACTGATGTAAATATTGTGTGGGTCAGATGCTGTTTAAATAGCACCAAAACATAATCTCCCATCTCACCTGACATGACAGGTTGAACGTGTTCTGTCTGGAGAGCTACTGTTTGCAATGCTGACATGTACAGTACTGTTTTGAGGCCACATGGGAAAAGATTAACAACAGAGGGAAGCTGAAGTCTTCTGGGGAAGGATTGTTACCTTTGACCTAGATAAAGAAAGGCAGGAAGAGGAAAATACTTGGGAAATGCAAGGGCTTGTTGTTGCACTTATTCTGCACGTACTCTGTGATACTGGATGCTTTATGACTGTTGTACACCACTTGGGAATGTCAGCAATGTGAACACACACACTAGGCAAGTTAATAATTATCTAATGACATTTTTACCTTTGCCGGCAATAGGATTAACAGGGCTGATCTAGCTGATACACACAACAAAGATATAACTGATATTTGTAGTGGACTTTTAGAACCACACAACCTGAGAAATGCATTGTCTAATATCTAATATCTAATATCAGTAACTAACTAACTAATAAGTCACTAACAAGTAACTAATAACTATCTAATTCAAGTTTGGTAGGATGAAACATAACACAACAGTAAGCGCAACAACAAAAAGTATGACATGAGGAAAATTTGATTGGTTCACAATAGCTTCAGGTTGAGAACAACAAAGTAATGGTTGACTTTTTAATTTAAATGCCTTTTGCCATTTCACTTGCTTCTTTAGTTCTTCTTTGAAATTTGGGAAAAGAAATGCATTTAAAGAATCACCTCTCACTTAATACGACATGGCTATGAAAATCACTTTTAATTTGATACTTGATCAAGGATTTTTATTAATCTGAAGCGAGAAGGAGCAGATATTCTGATCCTAAAAACCTTCATATACTGATGCCCAGAAACCACAACCCAATTGCCTGAAAAATTTTGTAATGTACATTTCTTCAAACCACAAATGTGTTAAAACTTTATTTTTCTTCATGTTAAGTCTTCAATTTACAGTAAAATTATGTAGAGATCGGCGTGTAGTGTGAAAAAGTTACATAATGTTGCTTTAAAGTCTAGGGTTTAGAAATTGATCATGTTTTAGCTGACATGGTTCAGGCTAAGAATTGTCCAAGCAGCAATCTGATTTGTTGCTGGTAACTTGGCTTGAAAATGTCCCAGTGTCTAGTTTAAAATATACAGTGGTTTAAAATACACAAACGTTGAAACACTGTTTCAAACATTGTCTCTTGCTTGGCTCATATACATTAAAAAAAACGTATAATGCCAACATTTCACTCTGGCGACTGGGCTACAAATTTTACTTCAAAGATGTATAGATATCAGTATGTGTCAACCCAAGTGTTTATTGGATTTGTCAGTGTAAGAAAAAAAACACTATACCTTTCCAGTGAGAATTTGCCAGTGGTCCACCGACACTGACATTCATGCCCACTTGGTGCAATGATTGACCAGATGTTCAATAAAAGTATTTGATTTGAACTTCCCGCTCAAGCTTTTTTTTCTTCTTCACACAATTACTTCCTTTATTACATGTGTGCACAAATGACTGGATTACTATGAAAGCTTTCCAGGAAAGTTTCTCTTAAAGACGCACTGTGTTCCCTGTTTATACAATTATCCTGCCCGTGTATTTGCCAGGCTTTTCACCCTGCCGTCTAATGTCGTTGTTTTGAACAGCCTAAAACACTACAGGCCTTCAGACGTCGTCTCATGACATGTCTTATGAGCTTGTTCGTTTGGAGCAGGGGTGTTTTTGTTTTTTATTGTTAAGATGCAAAATGGTACCAGGATCTCAAATTCAATCAAAGCTGGGATTGCTAAGATCGTAGAGACCAAACCAAAAACGCCCAGATGAAACTGTGTTGTCTATTAAGGTCAGTTTGCTAATTAAGTTCATTCAATCATGAGAAGGAAGTGTTTGCTGATGGAGTTTGGTTAGGCATAAAAAAAAAACATTCAATAAAGATATTTCTCTTCCGATTAAAATTTCTTCCCCAAAACAACATAGTGCACCTTTAAAACAAAGAATATTTTACCAAGTTGAGCCTTAACATCGATCAGAGGCTACGTTTGTTCATCCAATGACAGCAGGGTGATAAATGTATAAATGCAAATGAGGTTTTGATTAATGGCACAGTTCATTACTTTGAGAGTGAGAAAGAGGTTGAATCCTGTGTGCTTTGGGATCACACTCATCTTCATCTAAGTCAGACATTTACGTATGAACCCCAATCCCCCTGCTGTTTACTAAAGTGATACCTAACACCTTCACGTCATCCCTCTGTCATCTGTGTGGAGTTGACTCAGCGGTGTGCGATCGGACGTCAGCAAACAATCCTTTGTGCTTCTGTAACACTGGCAAGGAAACATCTGAAGGGAAGAATCGGACGACCACGTCTGCTTGCATGACAAGTGGGAAATGCTAAACCTTTTACATGGAAAAGAGACGCACTCAGTCTTTGTACATAATTTAGCTTTGTCAGATCTGAGGCAGGGTGATGAGTATGACTGTACTGAGTCTTTGTGATGTGAGCAAACAGATAGTAGGTCAGGTGGGATATTGACCCAGCATGATAAGCTATCAGCTGACATTCCTGTGTAGATGTGTAATCAAGGTCAGGGACAGAGATCAAGACACAGGAAGTGGCATCAGGTCCATAAATTCACATTGGAGTGACGCATGAAGGGACAGAAGGATAACTCACAAGAATGACATAACACAGAACAGAACTGGATGTGACATGCTGACGAAAATGCTTCAGTAAACAACTCTTTTTTTCCTTTCCTTTTTTTTTTTTTTTTACTATGGTGACATAGCACCATAGTATAGAGAGCGCTGTTTGCGACCCTCTGGGTGCAGAGATCCTAACGCTGGTTCGCTATTGTTTTTTCAAGCGGCTAAAAATCAAAACAAAGTCATGTATTTCTCTTCTTTGGCTCAACTGTTATCACACTGGTTGAATAATTTGGTGAAACTGTCACTGTGAATGCTGTGTTCCTGCTGTCGTTGCTCAGTTACACGGCTACAAATCTGTTATCTTCATGGATGACAAAGCTAATTTTAGTTTCTGACTGTGCCTGCAGACTTTTTGAGAAGATTGCAAACTATTCTGTGTCTGACATTAACCACGTTGTTTAATAAGGGCATGGGCGATGCACGGAAGACACTGTGCTCTCATCGCTGTACAGCCCGACAGCTATAAGTTATTGGGGGGACTCCTGAAGACATTACACAGCCCTGAACAAACCACTGAATGACACTGCACAACCAGGCCAGACAATGCAACCATTCTGTTCATGTCAGACTACAGACTTACAGGACACAATTCCTCCATGTGTTCACCACAGGGATACTGTATGTTTGTAAAGATTTGAATTCCACGTACTATGGAACTAGTATTTCCTTTATGATATATACGAAAATCCAAAAAGAAAAGGACATATTTAAAGAACTGTGTGCCAGCAGCATTGGTACTTCTTTCTTACTGCTCTCACAATAACAGGGAAAGTCAAAATTAAGGCTGTGGCGCCAACACACAGAAAGTCATGATATATTTATAGTAAAGAGAGGTTGTTTCACCACATTTTCCCACTGGCAGGGCACCCTAGTGGGCCCTATATCATGTTTTTATCTATCATAGGGGCATCCAAGAGTTCACTTTCGTCACTCTTTTTTTCCGAACATGGGGCACCAGGGGAGGGGCGACCACCCCTCCTCCACCAGTGACTGGGAGGCATATCATACATAAACTTACAATACTGGAGTAATTTTTCTGATTTGTGGTTTTTAGATTTTCAGCAGCAGATTTCAGCAGTTTGCTGTGGTTCGCTGTGGTAACTGAAGCTCTATAAATCAAGCTCCACAGGTGTTGCGCATCAAAGTGCCCTCAGACAGGCAGAGAGAGAAAGACATACGGAGACCAGTCCAAAGTACACACTGATTCTAAACAGGTTTCTACTATGAAGCTTATTCACACAAGAAATGTGACAAAAAGTATACTTAAAGGAGACAGTATCCAGACTTGTGCTGCGTCAAAGTCAGAGCTCGGATTTTCACTGTCCCTTTCCAGCTATGATTTCCACTTGCTCCACATGCCCAACGCCAAATGTAATCAAGAAAACATGGCTGACTGTGACATTCCCTGCTTCCCAATACATGGAAAAAGATGTGAAACGTGGATGAAGCATGCCAAAAATATCAGGACGTCATACTACACCTGGTTGTAATTTGCAGTATGAAAGCCAGCATGCTCTTTTGGCTATACTGACCCACAATCCTCAATTTGTGGGTTAATACATCGAACTTATTTGAAATAGTGACGCCTCCAGTGATGTCACTCAGAGGCTAAGTTGCATTATGGGTTGTGTAGGCACCACGATTTGAAAAGCGGTCTACTGGTCTTCATTTCACCTCTATAACACTCTTAGACTCGTTATGCAGAGTTTAAAGCCATTTACATAGAAAGATGTGGCACAGACCACTGCTAGCTTTAATAAGCTCAGACCAGTCATACAATGACAAGCATTCTCTTCTTGTTGCTACGAATGTCTGACGCCCAGTCATTCAAGATTGCATAAAGCAAGGTGGAACAGAGATCCTGGAAACCCTGCCTATCCAGGCCAGCTGGTTACTGGCTTATTCAGAGAGTGGCTGATCTGACTGATTCCCAAACAAAAGTCACCAAAGTCCTATGAGGCTCAGCAGCAAAGTACCTGTATGCTTAAATTGTGGTGAGTTTTGTACATTGAAGGGCAAATTAAATCTGCCACACCAGTGAGGGTGAATTTCAAGCTACGGTGGGCGGCTTGGAAGAAACACCCATACCCGATGGCCTGATTGTCTATGACAAGAGTATATGTAAATTCTTAACTTCCTAACATGTTTAAACTTCATCTGTCCAGGGTGTCCCCTGCCTTCGCCCTAAGTCAGCTGGGATAGGCTCCAGCCCCCCCGCGACCCTGCAGAGGATTAAGCGGCGTACATAGAATATGTACAGATGATGGATGGATGTTTAAACTTGCTGTCAAAAATATTTCTCAACGTGACATTACTTTGTATCCAAAAACAGACATTGCTGAGAGTTCCCCCAGTGACTGGGCAGCACCTGTTTCACCCTCTGACCACAGCGTCCAGTCAGAGGCGGTGTCCCATGACAAAAAGATCAATCCAATACCCTGACCTTGATTTCAAACAAAATTGATAAAAAAGAACCTGTATTACCCACAATGCATTAGTGTTAACGTTGTAATAAAAGCTGCACAAATCAACCACATGAAACTGAGAATGGTGTTTAAAGAGCTGTTACAGCACACTTCAAAACACGGTAAAAACTGATAAAAAAAACCCATATAAATGTTTTCACTGCTGTAATGTCACGTATGTCATGTTGTGACGATATGCTGGGTGATCCTTGTCTGAGTCTGAGGTTGTTTCGTCCTGGGTTGGGTGTACGACTGAATGCAGCATACTGTAAGATCCATGTAAGATTCCATTCAACACATTAAAGATGACAAACCAGGAAAGTACAAACGTTGTGGCTTCATATATTATCTATGTGTCCGGAATGTGGTTTGAATGTGGTTGATTTTTGCGTGCGTTGTTGAGGGACACTATTTAACAGCAGTGTATTCAAATTAAAGAGCTTTCCACTGCTGAAATCAGAATCAGAATCAGAATCAGAAAAGGCTTTATTGCCAAGTACGATTTTACACATACGAGGAATTTGTTGTGGTGATGTTGGTGCATGCATCAAATGACTATTAAGTGAAAATATAACAAATTAACAATATAAACTATTTTAAAAAATAGAAAATATAACAAATTAACAATATAAGCTATTTTAAAAAGTAGAAAATATAACTATATAATATAAATATATATACACAATCTGTTTTTTGGTGAGTCATGTTATACATATTGTATGATTTCATGGTCGTATAAAACGGTCCGTGCCGTGTGGATTTATGAAGACATTTGCCTGCAAATTTATTTGGTTTGGTTGTTCTGTCACAAAAACATCCATCCATTTATCTTTTCTCTTAATTACTGATTCTGTTCAGAGCTGCAGGGTAATAGAAACTATCCCAGCATGCATTGGGTGAGAGGCACTCCAGAGAGGCTGCCAGTCTATCAAAGGGATAAATTTGAAAACATTGCACACCAGAAATAAAGGATGGAATTTCTTTTTTTTTTTTTTAAATGGAGAATGCAACAGCACACACGAACAAGTCTGTGCCTCCAGGGAGAGCTGAGGGAGACATATGAAGTCTGATAAATTGCCTCAAGTGATGTCACTGGAGTCAGCGTAACTGAGGGTTGAAGCAAAAAACTGTGGCAGTTAGGGAGATGTGAGCGGACCAGACCTCTGTAGCCTGCTCTTCATCTCTGCTCGATGCCTGAGGCTAGAATAGCTGCTACAAGTATAACACACCCGACTGCCCACTGTTGGTGGGTTGAGCTGCATTGTGGGTAAGATTGCCTCGCTCCTAATCTGGACAGTATAAAGGCGGCGGCACTTTTCTTTTTAAAAATGACCCCTGCTCCCCACAACATCTCTGCATGCTGTTTTGTTGTCCCGTACTAACGGCTGTCCAGAAATGAAGTGACCTCGACGTCACGCGCTGAGGAGAGGTGAGGGTGGTTAATTGGGAAAACTGGGTAATGAAGTGCCTCCCAGATAATGTTCAATGGTGTGCCGGCGGACTGGACCATGACATCACCGCACAGATATCAGAATGACGCACTTCACTGAGGTTCATTAACATTCCCTTCATTCCCTGGTCTTTATAACAGAAAACAGACCTGAAGCTCGCCCAGTGCATGCTGGGATAGACTCCAGCCCCACCAAAATCCCCTGCAGAATTTAAGGTTTAAAAAAATGGGTGGGTGATTAGTTGGCACTTGGAGTAAAAAAAAAAAAACAAAACAAAATTTTCCTAATGTCTATTAAGAAATTCCACATATTAATGATGACAAACCAGGAAAATACATATGTATGGCTTCATACATTACGTCACAACTATAACTAATGGCAAGACTGGTCTTACCTTAAAGAATCTTGATTGATAATGAACCATAATCTGCTTCTAATGGCTGAGGAGAGCAATCAACACTACAACATGCAGTTAAAGTGACTTACTGTAGTCTATGTCTGCATATTGTTGCATGCTGTAGATATAATGGCCAAAGCTTAGGGGTCATTTGTAGACGAAAAGCAATATGAGTGTAATAATAATAATAATTGTGATAATAACAATAAAGAACTGGGTATTCTGGCAGCACTAATTGAGTCATTTTCCTGCCTGCACTCCTCAGACCGTCGTCCGTCATGCATGTCTTGTTGTATGCTCCCATCTTGTGGTGAAGAACAAACATAACGCTTAAATATGACGCAGATTGTCACACAGGAGGTTGGGAAATATTTCACTGGAAACGTCTGGGCTGCAGATGACATCAGCTCCACATCCTGACAGCAGTGTTGATGGAACAGATGAAGGACAAAATCCAGAGTTGTTGTTTTGTGTAAAAACTGAACTTTTAAGTTCAGTAAAAGGATGTGGATACCATGCTACTGTCACTTTAGACTGACAAGCAAGCAGTATAACCAATTGCTAAATGTTGCTTTTGCACAAAGTTAACCACTTAGTCACTGTTTGTATGTAAACCATCATATGGTCGGTGAAAAACAGAATAGATAGTAGTTATACAGTGGTTCCATGGTGTCATGGTTGGCACTCTGGACTTTGAATCTAGTGATCAGAGTTCAAGTTGTGGCGGAACTTAATTTGAGGCAGAAATTAAATGGTAAATTAACATTATAATGTGCTACTATGCTAGACATACTGCTTAAAGTAACAGAAGTTACATGTTGGAAGGTTCTACGTGTTGTAGCGTAGGCAATTGGACTTGTTTCAACATCTTCAAGACGTTTCACCTATTAACCAAGAGGCTAACTAACAAACTGAAAGGGGGGTTTGCAGCCTTTTACACTCTGTGTGTCATTAAGGACACATGGGAGCTCTGAGTTGCAGTCGTTAGGGCCACCTGCGGGTCGTTGACCCAACCGGCCTTCATGTGGGTCACGAGGGCCAGGTGATCAGCTAGAACTGAAGAACCCTCTTGGTTGGGAGGTGAAACATCTTCAAGGCACTGAAACAAGTCCAGTTGCCTACGATACAGCACCTCGACTGACTAAATTACTTTAAGGTTCGTCATCACAGTCCCAAGCTCACAGGACAGCAGAATGTTACAAAGGAATGTGTGCTTGCATGTTTGGAAACCACAGCACCTTACTGGAAAACTTGTGTTGTGGCAAAAGCAGAGCCATGATACATCATGGCACAGTGTATTGTGAAGCACTATGTCATGACATAATCAGGATGTCCATGCAAAAGAGAGTGAACTGCTCTCAGTGGACCATGTATGAAAAATGGCTGAATGAAAGAAAGCATCAAAAATATTTAACATGTTTTATTTATATATATATATATATATATATATATATATATATATATATATATATATATATATATATATATATATATATATATATATATATATTTTTTTTATTTTTTTTTTTATTTTTTTTTTTTTTTTTGGAAAAAGCATTAAGGAGGACCAGGTTGCAATATCAGCAAATTGATGCTCGAATAGCATGCTTGAAATGCAAGCATAAATTATGATGATATGTTGCACATTACTTCAAGTGCCTCCTCTTATCTTGCACAGCATTTCAGTAGAACATTCAGCCACTGTTTCAAGTTGAGCTGTTTTATATCTGACCTGCTTTAAACCAGGTTCCACCGAGATTTGAACTCGGATCACTGGATTCAAAGTCCAGAGTGCTAACCATTACACCATTCCCTTTTTCATCTTCCACAGGGGGCAGAAGAACTACTACGGACAGATGGACTCATAGTGTTAACAAAACACTCAACCTCTGCTTGAAATGTGATGAATGCACTGAGCAGATAAAGCACTCTTAAACATCTGAGAGACAGGTAGCATTAAATTAACACAGCCATGTTAAGTTTTAACACTGTTTTACTATTTTTACCTGTTCATTTCAAATTAGGTAACACTGAGAATTCAACTCAGATCGCTGGATTGAAATGCGTTGCCAACCACTACACCATGGAACCAGTACTCAGGTTCCAAACACACACTGCAACGTGTCCTGGAGGTATATTTGTTAATTGTTTCCTAGAAACACAAAGAAATTAGTGACGAATGTATCTGTAACACTGAACGTCTTCAGGACAGTAAAGTGTCTCTGATGGTCATGCTGCAGCAGATGAAGGGGACATCTGGGGACACTTGCTGAACACAGAATGGCACAATATTAACTGCTGACCTCATCAACCCAACAGATGGAGTACTGAAAGAGTTGTATAGATATATATGAATAGCACAGATAGTCATGAAACATATCTTAATGTTAATGGAAGAATAACTGTTGATAACTTAATTTGTGGTGAAAGAATGAGACGTACTGATCCAAATAAAAATGGTGATAAATGAATGAATGAATGCAATTATACCTATCTTTGTTAATGAGAGGGTTCACAGTGCACACTGTCCTGTCTCCTCTTTTCTCCTCTGCTCCTCTTCTTGTTTCTTCTTCATGTCGCTCTATGTCCTCTCTAAAAGACAAATGTCAGACAAGGAGGGTAACAGTTAACAAACAACTTCAGCAGCCAGAAGAAGAGCTTATTGAACGTTATTTCTGATGTATTTATTCATTGCTAAAAGTTGTGTCATAATATTTATAGTACAATACCTATTGTCAGAAATTTAGATTTTATTTTATTTTGAAATAGTTGTTATTATTATATTCTATTGCAATAATAATAATTGAAAGACCAGGGAACATTTGCCCATCCATACAAAAGTATAATAATAACAATAACAATAATAATAATAATAATAATAATAGCAATAACAACAACAACAATGTCAATGTCAATTGTTTTCATTCTTGATTAATCTCCTGTTCATTTTTATGATCAGTGGAAAAAAAACAACAACCAAAAAGGTTCCAACCAGGTCCCACCACATTTTTGCAGAACAAATGGTGATGTCTCCAACTTTCTTTTGTAGTCCAAGCAACACTACGAAACCCACAGATATTCCGTTTGCAAATATTAATATACAGTTGCGATTTTGGACCCGTTCTTTATTTACTCTTATACTTTGGCAGGTAAGAGAGTGAGGTCAAAATCATGTTACCTGTGACCTGAATTGCCCACAGCAACCTGATTTAGATTAGAATAATGTTTTTAATTAATATAGATTCTCCTCCATCCTCCTTCCTTTTATCATGTCAATACTGTGTTAGTTATTTTGTTCGCCTTCTGGTTTACAGCACAAATAGAGAGAGAGGATGACAGAGAGAGCAGGGTGGAGCAGAGAGTTGTGTGTGGACTCAACATGGCTTGAACTGTTAAACAAAGTTTAAAAAATAAAAAAAAGTTAAAATATCATAGCGAAAAATACTAATGTACTGTTATTCATAGAAATTAGTGATTCAGAAGATTGGTTAAACACTTTTGCAAGGCCCTGTGTGAATGGGACATTTTTATTAGGGGCTGAGCCCCACCAAGGGTCTGGTCCGAGAATCACTCCTGACTTGAGCACCCCTAAAAAAGTCTAATATCGGTAATACTACAACTTCAAACAAAACTCATCATGTCATAACCTTGTTATGTGTTGAATACTTGTAAATGGAACAAGCAATATGGGGATGAGTGTCTGTAACAGAGACACCATTCTCCATATTCCAAGACACTGTACCATCAACATTTTGATGGAAAAGATGATCAAAAGATTTTACCATTTTGCCAGCATTATTCACTATTTTATTTAATACTCTTAAACAACTCTTAAAATTTCAATCTAATAGGCATGAATAAATCAACACAGATTAAGCATGGAGCTTGCAGGGCCCGCGGACTTCTGGGGCCCTGAACCCTGATTTTCCTGTTTTGGGAGCCTGTTGGTCTGAGGTGAGTCTCGCAGATTGTTTCTGAATTTAGTCTGCCCCCTGGTGGCATTTAGTTTTAGTTTTTTTTAAAAAAAAACAAAAAAAACCAAAACAAATCTAACCGGTCACTGTAGGAGTCAACTAACTCCAGAAGATGGCACTGGTGCAACACTGAAGCACACCGGCTGACGGTAAACCCTGGAGCGGATCTCCAGGAGTCAGGATTGTGGGATCCAGTCCGCAGTTTACAGCCCGCTCGGCTTCTCACTGTTCTGCCCCGGCGCGTGCTCTGCCCCGTCTGCTTTGTGTTGTCAGGCAGAAAGAACGACAGAGCAGCCAGGGTGGCGTGTGTCCTGATACACGGGCAGCCCCATCAGCGAGCATACTAAACAGCAGCCAGTCCATTTGTTTGTCCGTTCTGTAACACATAGGCGTAATTTCTGCAACAATGTCGGTGGGTCTGGAGTCTGGATTCTCAAGCGAGGAGGTCTTAAACAGCCGCTTCCCTCTCCATCGGGCGTGCAGGGATGGAGATGTCGGTGCCTTGTGCTCCCTCCTACAGTGCACCTCAAACCCGGCTGACCTGACGGTGGAGGACACCTTCTACGGCTGGACGCCCATACACTGGGGCGCTCATTTCGGAAAGGTACGTCGCTATGCTGAGCGGTTTGACGGGACAACACACTGGGTAGGAGTGTGTCCAGAATGGGCGCCAACGCTCTCCGACATGAGCCTCGTAGTCTCGGCCATTTCCTGATGTTTGCCTTAACTGTAAGCTGAGGAGACTAAGCCGCCGTCGGTAACTGGAGGCAGACAATGGACCATAAAAGCTGATTTGAAACTGTTCTTCAGCTAACGGATTTCTCATATATTGTACTGTTTTTTTTTAGGTGTGTTTTCTGTGTAAGCAAAGGTTTTGTCAGCGAGAAGCATTGAGCTTTGACAATTTTACCATTAACTTAATGGCCGTTTGATGAGAAGCTGGGACGTTACGAGACAAATTAACGTTGGCTAGCAAATTAACGGACATTACGTTTTTGATATAACAAACGGTCAACATTTATTCGTAACCAAAAATAAAATGAGCACTTAAATGTAACGTTGGTAATGAATGATAATTAACTGTCCATCTACACTTCGTTTAAAGAACGTCTGTAGTATATTTAAGAAGCGTGGCTAATTCCAAGCAACTTCCGGTAACTTTGATTGTTTCCAGCGAGCTGTTTACTGACCTCTCCTCTAAACACGCACACATTTTTCTGCTAAGATTTGCACACACTCTACTCCGGGAAGGGCAGGCCTCTACTTTCCACAGAAATTGGATGCATGCCCAAAGCAAGAGCTATGAAGACATGGAGCTAAATCACGCCACACAATAGTGTTTTGTGCGCGTTTTTTTTTTTTTTTTTTTTTTTTGCTTCCAACCACTTACTGTTCTACACTTGTCTAAACCTGCCCTAGAGGTTTTCTCGACAAAGCAATGAATGAATAATTGCCCATACTTTATGCAAGCCGCCTTACTTTATGTGCATTGCCCTTGTCTCGTCACAGCTGGAGTGTGTGATGCGTCTGGTCCAGGTGGGCTGTGGTGTGAATGCGGTGACCTCCAGGTTTGCACAGACGCCCACTCACATTGCTGCGTTTGGGGGCCACCCTGAGTGCTTGTTATGGCTACTCCAAGCCGGTGCAGATATTAACAGACAGGTATGGCACCAGACAGTCAACACACGCCTGCACACTGTACACCAAGAAATGAAACGGTTCGGTTTAGATCTTTGAAAATCAACCAACTTGCTCAGTGAGTTTATAGCAATTTTTCTTGTTGACATTTCCTGGAGAGATGTATGTAAACACCAAGTATGCTGACTGTGTTTAAAGGAAAATGGCATGTTTCAAAGGGACTGTAGACTACACATGTCTGGTAACAAGTCACTTTGAGTATTTGGGTATGAGTGGAAACAGTAGAGCAGTGTCGGAGGTTGAGCTCAGACTTTATCCCATCAAGGAGGATCACACTCGAACGGGGTCAAGACCCCTCACAGTGTACAGCTGCTATGTAATCAGTCTGGAAAATGACCGACCTCTCCTCAGATTATGGTTATCTGTACCATTGTCAAACTGATGGTGCATTTGCTCTCAGACTGTATTATTCACGTCTCTTCCCCGTCATGTATTTCCATGCACTGGGGCTATATTTTATGCTCCGCTGCACGGCTGAGAGAAATCAGATTAGTAGGTCATGATGACATAACACACTGTCGTCATCATGAAACTCATTTCTAAAAATTGTCTTTGAATTTACTCAGCATATGTTAAAATAAGCTCCTGGGAAACCTTCCCCATCTTGGATTCATTACATTTTGTCATGTCTGGTGTTGGACAGACGAATAGTTCAGTGTTTGAGCTCGGCCCACATTACATTGTGGTTAGAGACAGCCTCTCACTGTTTTTCCCCCTCTCTTTCTTCCATCTGCACTCTGCCTAATGTCTAACTGTAAATGTGTGTGGGTGGAGATGAAGTCTGGGTGAATAGTTCAGGCTATGCCCTGCAGAGCTGCACCTTGTTATCGTTCCTGGAATCTTTTTTATAACCTTGGGAGTGTAGAAGCAGGCAGTTAGGGAGGGTGTATTTGAATCAAAATGTAATCATATGTATATTCATTTTAATATAATATGTCACTGACAAATAATGTGGCTCCTTCTACTGTTCTTGTGCACAGTCATGCTTTTCTCTGTGTGACCGCAGTCTTTTGTCATCTCTCAGGACTATGTGGGCGAGACGCCCATCCATAAGGCTGCTCGTGCGGGCAGTCTGGAGTGCATCAACGCTCTCTTGATTCAGGGAGCGAAAGCTGAGTAAGTCCTGAGATCAGATCTGTGTCTTCATTTCTTTTCCTCTGTACTATCAAACATCTCAGTTACACCTTTGCAAGGGATCACCACCAAACTATAAGCAGAGCAGCGATAAAATTTTAATGCGGTTTTGGTGCGATGCAAAAATGAAAATAAGATCAGCAAATTAACTTTACAGATCTAAACATGGGATAAAGCAAATATTTATTAATGAAACATGCAAATACAAGAAAATTTAAATACTTTCAGAAATGTAAGGGCATCCTTCAGATACCCAGCTAGAAGGGAGCAGCATTATTAAATGTTAACTTTACACTTAATCCCTTCAGGCAGTATATCACAGTGAAGTGTAAGCAGTGCATTAAGTGTTGTTAAACTTTTGGTGTAACTTTCAAGAGCAGATCAAACTGGCTGCAGGAGTAGTATTTTAAGGATCCATCCAGTAGAACACCACCAGGTCCTACTATTGTGGTGTTATATTTTTACGCTAAAGAATTAAGTGAGACATTTCTTCCTCTAGCAGCTATAAATAAATGATCGCGGCTCAGTTTATTAAACTGAGGAATTTTAGATTTTAAGAGCTGATTTTTAGTTGGTTTGAAACTTCTACTTTGTCGCCGGTTACTCAAGTTCAAAAAATAGAATGCATGGTGATGATTCTTCAAACCCTTCAACTTAGAACAGTTTGATCATTAGATGCGTTGTTAAATATTAATAGATTTGGTGGTGCTCCCTTGAAAATGTGACACATTTTGTTAATCCTTGAAATTGTTGTTTATCATTGCAACAATTCGCATTAAGTTGCCCTCTGTGTGTAATATATTATAATACATCAAAATTAATGGGCTCATGGAGAATTATTTGTAAGTATGCTTCATTCATAATCAGCAGTCACTTTCATTTTACCTTTTTGTAGTTTGAGGTAGAGTATGATTTTGATAAATGTAGATTGATTAACTCTGTACCTTTGTCTTGTGACATTAAACAAATGTTTTGTAAATCCAGTGGAAGTATTACACATACATGAGGACAACTTAATGTAAAGTTTGATAAACTGTTCTTAGCCTAGTAGGCCATATTGCATGATCTTTGTTAAGTCTAGAGTGTGGTTTTCTTTGTTAACATTTGTTTTGGTTAGTGTCTTACATACACAGCTTAACAAGATCACCAAATGCACATTGCCTTTTTAAGCTCTTTTACTGTCACTATGAAAAGGCTTTATTGTTGTTGCATAGAATGAAAATGCATAGATCATCTGTAATTGGTTGCTTAGTTGATTTACATTTTTCTGGAGACCTGTACGATCTGCTGTCATTTGTTTTTAAAGGGTATGAAGAGTGCTCTTGATTGTAGATTTAAAAAAAAAAGAAGCTGTAAATAAAAGTAATTATGAGATAGTAACTTTTACAGTATGACATCAGGCCAGGCCACACTGTTTCTTAATTTTGTTTTTAGAAAGTAGATAAATATCTGTTGTAGTGCTTAGCCACACCTTTTTTCCTTGGCAGCTGTTTGTTTCCATTTATAGATTACGTTCTGTTATTGTTGCTGCACCTTCTGAAGCATAAGAGACACAACCCATCTTTCCTGTTTGTTAAATTTAGATCTAAGACCTGTAGGGAGTTAAAGTTAAAGATCATAGGCATTATTTTCCAAAGGTCATGTAAGTCTGTTAACTTGATAAACTAAGCATTTCATTTACCTTCTGCTAGATTGCCATTTGTTAAGTATACAGACTTTTCAACCTTGTTGCTCATATTCTGTTATAGTTAATGAATCAGTTAAGTTTTTATTTTGGCTATAATATCAAGATGGCTATATAAGTTGGCATTTGAAGCAGAATATATCACCTAATAATCTATTTTGATAAAAGATTCATCCATTAAATTGATAAATGTATTCAGTATTCCATTCTAGGCTTAAATATTTTGAATGTATTTTCGTTTTTTATGCAACAATCGTCATGCCTTTTTTCTGATATCATTTATATCCAGACATTCACAACAACCAGGGAGTTTTTATCCTGATGTCAGAGAAGATATGGGGTGTGTGTAAATGTCAGTGGAAAAAGATCATCATAGATGCTGCAGTGGAATATTGGCTCTCTTTCTTAGGCAGTTGTTATAATAAAGAGCCATTGTATATGATGTGATTGAATGAAATTTGAAACCACCTCTGCTGGCGTTAGGCCTCAAGTTGAATCCAATCTGGGTACAATATGATAATTGTAATATGATGGTATATCCATGATCTTTTCCTAAGCGGTAGTTTTTATTGGACCACATGGCCCTGGCCCAATGACATACAATGTAAACTGTAAAGGATTTCTTTTTACAAAACATTTGATCCTGACAGCTGAGATGCATCGATTTTATCAGTCAGGCTGTAAACCAAATTGATTTGCTTAGTATTCATAGTTAGTGATTTTTCTTGGCATATGAAACCCCTGGTTGATTTGGGTGTGTTAGATAAATGCTTCATTTCTGAATTAGGTCTTGTAATGTGCATTTGGTAATCAGCTGATAAGTAATGTTTATGATGAAAATGATTTGTGATTTTTTTCCCTCTACAGATCAAAGATAATGCACTTAGTTTAGTTTATTCTCAAGTTATTATTTGTTTATTTTTTTCACTTATGACCCAGAAATGTAGTGGGACACAACTAGGAGGGAAACTAAGGCACACTAGGTGGGAACGAGGCTCATGACAAAATAACTTTAGACTAACTTTAAAATGTAATTGGTGTCAATTTTTTGTTAAGGTTAAGAATTTTCACATGCATTGTCTTATTAGTGATATAAATCATAATAAAAGAGGTAAAACTAAGAAATAACAAAATAATTTTTAAGTGCATATGAAATGCCCATAAATCCCCCAATGGAACCATATACTGCTAAATAAAAATAATATTTTATTTGCTGGTCTTATGTACATGTGTTGTGACAATAAAAATAATGCTGCAAATGTTTTCTTAATGAAAATAATTAATATCCTTAGTTTTGTTTATGTAAAAAATGCAGTTAAATCAGCATGTTATGCGTATTACTGTGCTATGGAATTGCCTGTTCAGCTACAACCGATTTTTAAATTGCAGTGATATTATTTCAGCTAATCAACAAAATCGTAAACTACAGTTGTTAGAATATTTTCCTGTAAATAACCCAGTACAGTGGCCATGGCCACAAATTGCACTTAAGTTAAATGGCTTCATGAGTATTTCTTTCGTTCCAGGTTCAACCCTGGGTCTGATTTTATCAGATGTTCTTTTTCATGCTAACGTTAACATTTTAGTTGTTCCCTGCATATCTGATCGGTGGTTTCTTTCATCTTTGAAGACTGCTTTAAGCTCTCCGTTGTCACACTGTCTAAGGAGTTCCTCTGCACTGCTGTCAACAACAAAAGTGAGATAACAACGAACAGCCTACAGTGTAACCAGCTGAATTACGATAACGAAAGCTACAACGGAACAAAGACTCCTTTCAGCACAGTCATTCTCTGTACGAGTAATGTGTGTAAATGCCAGTCAAAAAGCATTCTGGCTAGCACACGTAAGTACACTTTGATATAGTCTGGTTTGTCCATTATTAAAGAAATATATCCATTTGAAGTTAGAGATCTGATAAGTGGAGTTGAATATTTTATTCTCGATAAAAACAAATTAAAATCTTGCGTTGAAATATTACAGAAAGTCCCAAAATATAACCTTCATTCATGGTGCTGCTACATTTACTGTTCATCCAAACAAGAATTCCTGCGCTCATGATGTGGACACTCGACATTTTTCAGTATTATTTAAATCCTTCCAATGTTCAGTTATCTGTCTTGACAGACACCTCTTTTGCCACTTGCTCTTTGTGAAGACTCTTGAGTAATGAGCTATCGTCTTCTGATCAAATACTTCATCACCTCTTGCCACCTTTCATCTTCTGCAGCTCTTGAATACACCTCAAAAACAACAACTGGCCAGCTGGCCATACCTGAGAGAAAAGGAAACAGTGAGTCTCTCAGTAGTCTTTATTCATAAATGGGCCCTGCACATTGCAGCTGTGACTTTTCCTGTTCTCCTTTGGACTGACGTTGTCCGGCTTTTTGCTTGTTCAAGAGGAAGAGATGTCAACGGTGAGAAGAAACCATATTACATGGATCAATCTCATTCATTAGGCGAAACTGCGATTCAGATGGCTCTCGCCATCTGCCCTCACCACTGAGTCACTGATTAAGCACACTGAGTTCACTGCTTCAGCAGCTGCCAAAAATGGCTGCAGATGATTATTGATCACCCAGCAACACCTGATGGCTGATTGTGGGTTTGAGTCAAGCGCCTGATACCTCTGGTCTGTTTAGTTAACATTTTGGACCATGTAATGCAGTCAGATATTCTCAAAGCTTTGACACCAAGAGGTTCATGAAACACTGACTATACAGAAATGAACTGAAACTAGCCAGTGGTATCACGGTCAGACATATTATCCTGTTTCCTATGGCCCCACTACCTCTTTAAATATTCACTCACAGGAATCTTATCTTGCACATGCTTGCACTGCAGAGCCCGGGTTCACATGAATGGATATGTCTATTTGAATTGCAGAAGAGGGAAGTGTGATGCTTATCTTTTCCGATCACAGCATGAGAAGAACTTTCCAACTGAAAAGTGAATAATTTTAGACCGGAACATTCTTGGAACTATTCTTCTCCTTAATGAAGCTATGGGCCCCCTTTGCCCACTCATTGTTATCTCCACACATCCTAACATCAGAAACTACTCAAATCTTACAACATGAAACTTTAAATACTTTTAAGTAGTTATTTGATTCAGTGGGACAAAAATTAGCATAAATTATGTGTTTTTTAAAATAAAACATTCTTATATCCAATACAAATGTAATCTATTCAATCAATTAAATAAGAAAAAATGAATATATTGCCCTAATGTCAACATTTTATTTCAACAAACGTTTCACCATTAAAATTATTTGTCATGAGCCTCAAAGTGTTATGGAGGTCCATTAGCAAGCTAGCAGCAGGTAGCAGGTAAAAAAAAGTGTTTAGAGGCTGCCGGTGATGAGAGTAGTGCAGAGTCAGAGGCTTAGAGCAGCTGAGTGAGTTGGGTTAGATTTGCATAGCATCATGTACTGAACTGTGTAATGCTAACAATCATCATGTTGCAATGGTTATTCACTGTCATTTCATTGTACCAGATATTTTATCTTCTACACAGAAATGTTTCATTTTGTATGTCACAGTATTAACCCTTATACAATATCATAGTCTGTTTGACATCTAATCTTTGTCACCTTTTCCTTTATGAAAGTGACAATAAGTTACAAAAGCAAAGTTTTCTATACTGTTAACAGAACCAGAACCGTACGTCTTAATGTTTTGCAGCCATTGAATTGGAAATGACTTGGTTTTTTCAAGTAATCCTAGAAAGGGGGAGAATAGACACTGCTGAGTCTGCCCCGTTCCCTGGGATAGCCGCACTGTTGTGGCATTGAGTGTTCTCACTATCGCTTCCTATCTACACACTGGCAAACTGTTGAGGTATTTCTTGCGGTGATTGGTTTTAATGCTAGGTTTTTTATGAATCAAATCTAAAGTTTTAGACCTGCATGCTTTGCTTATTATCCATGATTGTTCCTGTATCTAGTGTTTTGTTTTTATTTTATGATTTGTTTTTTAATTATGTGAACTAACCATAGGAGCCCTTTATATGGACAGGTTTAATCACGTGAGTCCCATGTCAACATGTAGCATGATAATAGGCTGCCTCTGGAAGGTTAGACAATAGTTAGAGAAGATACATATTGTGTGCTTAGGACGGAAAAGCAAAGCATACCAGGCATTTACAAAAAATTAACGCTTCCTTTTCAAATTTTTAATGAAAACTAATAATACTCAGTTATCCACGTTTTTGGATTAGTGCTGACTGTAGATGCCAGGTCTCACTAAAGGAATACTGTATGTAGGACGTTTCAAAGGGATTATTGGCTTTACAGTTATGATGTCATCTAATAGTCTATGGTGGAAGAAGAAAAATGTAAAAGTTAAGTTACAGAATAGGATAAATGTAGTTAGGGTAAAATGGAATTTGTTTTTTTAAAACATGTTCCATAACCTGCTTTTGTAACACTTACAACCCAACTTGCACTTATTTTTACATCAAGCAAGGCTGGGATAAGTTAAGTTCCTATGACTGTTTTTTAAATGCATTTCAATACTTATGCTCTCTCAAAAAAAGAAAGGGGGACTTAACAGCCACCTTCAGTGTTAGATTTTTTTATAGCATATGTTGAAAAGCCAACATGCCAAAGAGGAGCCAGTCGAGGGGACCGTAAGTATTTTATTCTTTGGGGGGGGGGGGGGGGGGGGGGGGGGGGTAATCTGAGGTCAGCACAAATGTGGCTCCAGTACTTTGTGGAATATTACACATGGAAAGAGTGACAATAAATGTCTTTGAGACTGTCTTATTGTGACTTGAAGAAAGAAGGTAATACAATGATGTCCTTTCTCTCTTTATCCAGAGAGAAATATTGATTTTTGGGGGGGCAGTTAGCTGATTGTTGCTGATAAGACTTTCTATTCCTTAGAGTGAGACCAAGTCATCTACCTCAACTCAAAATGGTATTTGATATATAATCTGTTGGAGGTATCCTTTGGAAGCGTTAATTTTGAAGGGGACGGGTAATGTGCAACAAGTTATGTGTGATTTTAATTCCTTGGTTTGTTTCTTTCAATCTTAAATTTTTGATGAAATGTTTTTCATGTGCACTAGCTCTTGAATTGTTCCTTTTTTTGTACAACTGTTTAACTAAAAATGCAGAGAAAGAACAGTTTCTAAACACAATGAATGACCAAACAGTTAACTGTGAACTGTGTTTAAATTCTGCCTTACTGTGTGGAAGTCAGTATCACTTCAATTTAAGGTAGCAGTGAGTTGTTAATTAAACTAGAGAAGAATAAATCATAGTGTAAAGTCGTACAGTTCCGTAAGAAGCCACCAAGTACACTATTTCTCCAACTTAGAATGGAGATGACCTATTCTCTGGTGTATTGATGTGAACATAAGATAGGCTGCAAATGCAGAAGTTTTCATTTCCCCATCACTTTTCAACTGTACGTACTAGCTTGGATGTGTGCCAGAGTCCCAATTCTTTGACAAAGAAGCGGTTGTTTGCTTAGCAAACTCATTTCACAGTGTGATGACATTTAGACACAGAACAAGTGCAGTATTGTTTTCTAAATTGTCTAACGGAGGGGAGAGAAATTCCCATTATTGTGCTAAAAGTCCCCTATTGGTTAGAATTAGACTGGCAGACATGTGTTTGGCATGTTAACTTGACATATGAGTATTTTGTATTTCTTACTTCTTACTTTTTATTGTATTGTTTATTATTTTAATATTATTATTGTTTAATAAATACCCTGGCCTTTGGCTGCCGTGATGAAGAAATTTCCGTGTGTGTGGGACAAATGAAGGAAATTCTGATAGTGATGAGCTGGAGAAGATTTAATGTGCTCTTCCTGGCAATTTATTGACTAAATTGAGTCTATTCTTCATTTCCCAGCCGTATTTAATTGCAATAATTTGATTAGTTATTTCTTCCAGTGAAATTGCTTCCACATAGAAGTGCTGATCTGAAAATCGGAAACTGCCACAGCAGCGTTTGCTCATTCATTGTTGTACTATTAAAATCACAATACTCCTGCTGCAACTGGACATGATTAACCCAACTGTACTTAGTTCAAAGACTCTCTTTTGAGTTATAAATGACTGTAGAAACATCTCAGAGTAGCCTCTTGTTATTCTTTTTCTTATTTTTTCTTTTCATTGTCTTGTTCATCTTTCTTGAAACAAGATGAGTGTGAGATGGAGACATCTGGATTTCTTAAGGCTGAAGAGGCTGCAGTTCCTTCTTCCTTCATTCATTCTCTCTTGTAACCATCAAGGCTGTGGAGTTCCCTATTAGGATACAACTCTGTTTCATCCTCGACTGCTGTGGATGATGAACATCTGGATCTTGTACTGTCTGCAATCTACTTTTGTCCACTTCGCCTCCACACTTGTCACACACCTATTATTATATATAGTGTACATTCATGCAGACATATTCCCCACTCAAGGTTTTCTTTCATGGCTACATCATTGGCTGGTCTTTGAATGCAGCATTGCCAAAATCCTTGAGCAGTATCTCCAGTGGACTTGTGAGATGACAGCCGCCTATCACCTGTTGCAAAATCCTCCTTGATGTCACATTTTCCTGCTGACAAGACAAACTTCTTACATCACCTGTGGAAACTCTCTTTGGTATTTAGTAGAACATTTGCTAGAAATATCTAAATCAGTTCAGGTTTTCATCAAAATAACCTGGTGCACACCTTAAGTTGTCTTAATCATGTACTTTTGCAGCAGACACAGCAACTGTGTCAAGATTTAAGTTCTATGGAAGATGCAAATGATCCAAAAGGATCAGTCGTCATCTCTCACGAGGATGACGAAGAGGATGAGAGAGGGTAGAGCAGCACAGGCTATTTCTATACATCTGTGTGTCTGTGTGTGTGTGTGTGCGAATATGTGTTTAATGAGTCTATGCGAGTGCCTGTGTGTGTGTGTGTGTGCGTGGGCGCTTGAGTGTGTCTTGTTTTGTTTGTTTTTATTTGTTTCAATCAAACGTACTGTGAGTGTCTCTAACACTCTTCCTTCCTGTTGTGCAGTATGAGGAATGCCAGTGGGCTGACTGCTACTGACCTTGCCCACGCCCAGGGATTCCAGGAGTGTGCTGAGATTCTCTCCAATGCCCAGAACTTCCAGCAAAACATGGCTCAGTCCCACAACGGGGCTTTTCTGAATGGCATGACCCAGAACGGGGGCCACGCTCACCCCACTTTTCAGGGACGCAGCTTCTTGAACGGCGTCCCAAACAGAAAGAGGTCGTTCGATGGCATGGAAGCAAACCCAGTGAAGAAGGCAAGACCTAACGGTAGGTCACTGAGCTAAACAAACCAATTAGTAATTTTTAGATTATTTGTCCAGGTTTTGTCAAGCTTACATCTCGTATTAGCTGAGATGGCTGGATATGCAGCCATATTGGACTGAACATGGTTGTTGAAGACAAATGCACAGCATTTTTTCCACAGACAGCAGTGCTGCATGTGGGAAAGTATGTAACACACAATTTAGACAAAAAAATGTAAAAAATCCATTATCTACTTCTCATTAGGGTTTTAACTAACTGCCAATTTATTTTAATCCACATTGCTTAATTTGTCCAACAAATATACCAAAACCCAAGGAGTTTTTACTATCTTCCATAAAAAAGAAAATAAGCAAATTCTTTCATTTTAAGAAGCTGGAACCAGCAAATGCTTGACATTTATGCTTGAAAAATCACTGAAACTAGTAATTGATTATCAAAATAGTGCCAAAAACGGTTTCTTTCCATCAATTAATCTCTGCAGCTCTTCCTTATCCTACAACCTACTTTAACACAATAAATGTCAAGTGTATTGGTTAATTCTTATAAAGCCATCTGTTTATTTAATTGTGGAGTGTTGTAATGCTTGATGGAATGGTTACAACTTATAAGATTAAAATTTATCACTGAAAGCCCTGTAATGGAGTGGGCGTGTATTTCAGAATCATAGTTACCCAAGAGTGGATGAAAGGAATTTGGAATCTTTTGGAGCTTTGACCTTCAGTAGTATAAAGAAAAAAAAACTTTATTTCACTTAAATCAGAATTAGAATAGATTCTAGAACAGCAAGAGACTCACCTGTATTTTGATCTAGTGTCTCTGTTGTACTTGATATTACAAATAAAGTTCTACTCAAAAATAGTTCTGAGCTTTCATTTATATGCATCTCTTTCTCTCAGGTCTGGGCATGCCACCAGAGTTCCTGAATGGGAACAAGCCACTGGGTGGTGCTGGAGAGGCCCAGATGGAAAGCATGAACATGGAGTTGGCAGCAACTGTAACCTCAGGTGGGCCAGGACCCTTTGCATTTGGGCTGAGTGGGTTTGCACCACCGCAGGGGCCGGGGCCCATGGATCAGTGTGCGGATAGGTCAAACCCTGCGACTAAAGAGCTGGAGGTCATCACTGTGGCATCAATGCAGACACCATGTCGGTGCACCAACTCTTACGCCTATCTGTAGAGGGCTTGTGTGTAGTGGCACACACTAAGGTTCCCATTTGTGCAGTACATCTTTTCGGTATAGTCTGGTAACATTTTATTTTATTTTATTTTATTTACTTTTCATGCATAAATGAATACATTAGTGAATAAATTAGTGATAAGCTACTGTACATTTGAAGACAAATAGCAGTGTGTGTGTGTGTGATGTGTTTTCTACTCTTCTATGTACCTGACTATACTCGGATGGATAAAAATATTGAGATTTCTTTGTAATGTAGTTATACATTTAATCTTTGTACAATCCTTAATTTTTGTTTATGATAATAACGATGCGTTTTGTTTTGCACAATTATATAGCGACATCCTAGATAAAACAAAATGATCGGCATTCCCATGACACTGTGTGGTAACCAGTGCAAATGTAGGGCATATTGACTGAAAGGAAAAATCAGTCTTGGTCACCTTTTATATTGGTCTTAATTATTGCTTTCCCAGTTGTGCATTGTTGCATAATCTGAAACTTGTCATTGGTTACTTGAAGATGTTACTGTTGGGCTTGTGCTGGGAACAGGAAGCCTAAACAGATTAGAAAAAGTGTAATGCTCCTTTACAGTTCCATTAAGAAATGATAATTTAAGAAAAAAAGAAAAGTGTGATTAGTATGACATGTAATATCTAAATGGTGATTTGATGGGTTATATTGGCATTATGTTTTTTTTCCAAGCTGAGTTTGATAAATCAAATTTATTTTTGAATAGTGAAACAATTGAAGATGACATTTATGTAAAAATGAATCTTTAATAGACACAGATGAAATGTCTCCCAAGACTAAATGCTATCACATATAAGCTGATGCTGTTTTGTATCCAATAATGACTTTATGCCAAAGCATATCCCAACATGAATGTAGCTCGTAAAGGATAAATGATTCACTGTGCAGCTTTTTTTGTTGTAGTTATTAGATGTCATGTATTAAGAAATTTTGGTCCATGAGCTTGAGATTTGGTTATTCCTCTGTTCGTTCCTTTGCGTCCACTTTGGCTGTGTGCTTATTTAATGCTCAAGTATGGTGAATGTTAACTGTATGTGTTGGCAGTTTTGTAGGCAACTAGCAGGGCTTGCACATCTGTGATATAGTTAACCGAGTCTGATCTTGAAATTGGTAAATTACAATCAGTTATGAGTGAGCAGTACCGCTCAAGAAAGTTTGCATGGATTTGCAAAAAGCCTTATTTCTTGAGATTTATTTCATAGTTGAACAATGACTCAATGTAAATAATTGTAACTTTTCTAGATACTGGTGAGGGAAATTATTTTCTTCTGTCTGCATTTTGTAGTACTATTTCATGTTGCAGGTGCTGTCTGTTTATTTTGTTTTACATGCAGAAGGTTTGAGTGTATATTCATTCAAATTGGAACGTCCAATGCCTAGTACTGAGCAGTTTAGCTTTGTACTTGATTGTGTGAAATCATTAAATGTTGACAAATTTTATAAATGTGATTGTGGTGGACTTTTGTTCTCTTGATGTATTCTCATGCATCTGTCAAGTCCTGGGCCTATGGCCTGAGAAAAATGTGGGAAAAAAGGTGGAATTTTTTTTTTTCTTTTTCAGCAACCAGCAATAATAAACTTGTCCAGTTTTAAATCACATGTGCCTCTTATGTAGGGTTTTGGATTATGGCATGCAACCATGTATGGAACAGTTATGATTTTCTTGACTTGATGCGTTAGCTTAAATACCACTGTGGAGACAGAACTAGGTCAGTGTGTCATACACTACCATCTATGGCAAAGTGACCCACAGATCAGGATTCAATCTATTTAGAACATAGTCCCAGGTCAAACTTGTGGTATTGCATAAGGCTCTAAAATGCTTTTTGTACCTTATTGATCAACTTTCTATGAGTAGCAAGTATGTAGAAATGTGTTCATACAACTGCCTTTAAACTTTTTATTTTATAGTTGTGCAAAACAAAATCAATTCCGTTGTCTTCCTTTCTATTTAAAATGTACAGAATCAGGAATGTGGTCACTGATCATTATTTGAATGTCTTTTGACCATTTGTTTCATTTTCAGTGGCAGGCGAGAGACACAGTGAGGATTTTTCCTTAAATGGTCAGGATCAACCACAGCGTCCCTTTGGGTGTGACCCTGCAGCAGACATCGTCCATGGCCAACTAATCTACAGTGACTCACCTGAGAACCACAGCAATGCAGGCAGCCAGGTGGAGCACCAAAAGTCTGTGAAAGCAGAGGAGTTATATGACCACGCCTTCTTCAGCACCATGCTTCTTTACCATGGATCCTAATGCCAAAGGATCTAGTTACCAGGCTGTTTTTTTTTTTTTTTTTTTGCCTGGATCTCATATAAGCCTAAACAAGCATTAATTTGCCTTAAAGCCATTGAATGGTCTTGTTTTTCATGTGTATTATTATTTCTTGGAGAAAGGAGCAGTCCCATTGTTGTGGGTGTGTTGACATTTGTGACTGGAAGTTGATTTTGTTTGTGCTGTCTAAAAGGAAGTGATTGTTTAGCTTACTGTTCGATTAAATTGTAAATAGCCTGGTTCTGATCAACATTAAAGTAAGCATCTGTATTGAACCACTGCCAATACATTTAGTTTCTGTCTCACCTAGAGGGGTGATTCCTCTAGATGTTAATAAAAACACATGCAAGTGCATCCCATGTTACTCATTACTAATTAAAAACGTTTTGCAAAAGTTAAAGTGCGCTCATTATTTTGAACTCCCCCATATGTACAGATAACGTGACATAAATCCTCATCCAAAGACAAAATACCATGTTAGCCAACAACTCATTAGCCACACTGCTGGCTGCATAGGAAATAGTAGTACTTGGGATCATTTAAAAACATTTTCTTTGCTTAGAGAACCGGGGTCCATCTTTCCACTGCAACTTTGTTGATTTGTATAGGTATCTGTGATTTAACCACAATAATCAATGTGTTGGTTAGCCTCTTTTTTTTTTTTTTTTTTTTTTTTTATATCCACTACATTGCTGTAAATGGAGCAGACAGGCTCCCCCACTCCAGCCTCACGTGTTGGGGCACAGCCATGGTGATGTACTGCCAACAGTCACCTGTCACCAGCAGGAGCGACCTTCATCATAGCTGCGCTGCACAAACACCACGTCATCGTGGCCACGCCCCATGCCAGACGACGATCCCAATGAGAATGGGGAATGGAATAAAGCAAATGTTAAATAAAAAAAACTGATAGATGCATGTATCTTCTTATAAAATATGTTGTGTTTTTGAAACCACATATTAATGAAAGCATTTAATGTCCGCGTTGAGTTTTCGCCGCCACAAAATGCCTGTCTAACCTAGCACTTGAAATTGTCCCCTGCACCTTCCCTGAGGTGGTATCGTCCTGTAAACCTCGCTGGGCAAACCAGAGAGTCAGGATTATCGAGAGCGACCAGCTATCGGTTGTGGAGTTTATCGTGAAGGTGTCAAATAACCATTAAATACAATATAACGTTTTGTATAAAATAAGCTCCTGTGGTCACTCCCGTGTCTTCAGTAAGCGTTCCACAAGTTAAACCATGTCAACCCCGGCCAGAAGGAGACTTATGAGAGATTTTAAACGGTGAGTTGATGGCAGAAATTATGCCGATAATGTTATTTAGCTATGATTTGTCAAAAATAGCTAACGTTAGCCTAGCTTACGTTGGCTTGGCACAGATGACTCTTTATGTTTCAGTGTAAACCTCTTTTGCCGACATTATCCATAGTAAAATACGAACGCTGACATTGTAGTGTGTGTCGTGTTTTCATGAACTTGAATCATTTCAGAGAAATTAGGTAAATTGTGTAGTCAAGCTTCGCCCGGAGCTAAAGCTAACAATGCTAGCTGATACCTGCTAACTCAGCCGACTACGGTTACTGTCACAGTTACCGACTGATAGCCAACTCTTTAAACTAGCCAATATTTAAATATCTTTGGCAAATGGCTGGTTGGCTATTTTATGTTCGGTCACATTTTCACTGTAACGTGTTTTAACATTGCTGCTTTATAAATATACGCTTGTCTTGTTAATAGTAATTGGTACAAGACAAGGGACCTATATAGCCAGGTTCAGACAGGTATGTTGCCAACCAGCATTGACGTCAGCTATGATAAGCTAACTTATAAGGTCCTTGCCCTTGTAAATGAGTTCATCAAAGTTTGGCTGGTGTTTTCTCGTGAAGCAAGATTTAACACCATAAAACATCATCCTGAAACGTGATGAACGAGAGAAGAACAATATAAAGTCATAGCGGAAGTCGCCACATAGTCGAGGAGCATTTCCACAAGTCAGCATAGGCAGCTAGAGAAGTCTTTGTCGACGTTAACGGATTGCTGTTTTCCACTTATTAGCATGCTAAACCGCGTGTCAATTCGAGTGAAGACGTCTCTCTGGGTTCTCAGATATGTGTACACCCAACTGTAAATTACAGCAGCTCCAGATGCTATTAAGCACAGTCTATCAGCCTTTGTCTCATTAAGTCTGACAGGACAGGATATGTTGACCTGCGGGGATTTGGACACGTCTAGAGTTCAGGGAACTAAGTTTTTAGGTCGCGATAAGTAAGCCATTGAAACCTTTCACAAGCTAATAGTGATTGTGCAAGTGATAGTATCAGAATTGGAAAGACATGTGTCCTAAGGTTAGCTGCAATGAGTGTAAGAGCCAGTCCATGCTGTATATTTTGCATAGATATGATAATCACATTTGTAATTACACGAACAAGACCAATACCTATGCACCTATGAACTTCCAATGAGATTCTTCTGGAAAATGACACATATTTAAAAGTTAGCCACTAACAGAGCTTATATTCTCTGGTTTAGAACTGGTCAGTAGTGATCTATCCTGGCAGACTTTTAAGATGCTGCATAGTAGTTACTAATAAAGTACAATGTTTTATATTGAAATTATTCATGGCACTGACCTGATTGATTTACAGAGACCGTTTGGGATATGTTGAAACTTTTGTTCACAGTGAAATGCAAGTTTACATTTTGCTAAAATACTTACCAGGGTTATATTTGTTAATGGCTTAACTAAGGCGAAAGCATGATCTAGGTCATTTTTTATGTGGCAGTTTAGTCTTCTTACTCTTACTCTTACTGGTGCATAATGTTAAAAGAGGAAAGAGGTCATTCATTTATGGAAATCACCTGTCTTCTGTTTGGCTGAGTAAATCTAGATTCCTAGTAATGGAAGTCCTCCTATAACATTTCGTTTTTTATGTCTTATTTTTGTAATACAGGCTACAAGAGGACCCTCCAGCCGGTGTTAGTGGTGCCCCTTCTGAAAACAACATCATGGTGTGGAATGCAGTCATATTTGGGTAAGAAATGTATGCACAGCAATAATGAATATGGACAGATTTTTCCCAAATGCTTATAAATTCTGTGTAATTAATTGATTCCCTTTTTTTTCTCTGATCTCATAGCCCTGAAGGAACTCCCTTTGAGGACGGTAAGACACTTACTATCATTATCACTGACTGTGTTGTGATGTATGGCATATTGTCACTACTTTGCATGTATACCATATCTAACATTAACATTTCATTACGTTATACCCATGCACTTTTCCATTCTGATTACGTGTATGTCAGTTACTAAACAACTCACTCGTCATTTGTTTTGCCTTAGATATCATAAAAATCTCTTCAGCAAACTAAAATAATCGGAAGCCCTTTGTTATACCCTAATGTTACTTGCAAGCCAGTTTTGCCAATCAACAAAGTATTTCACTTTTATGACTTCTCATGTTGAAGGAGGAAGTGTTGCTCCAACACACTCTCTCTGCCTTGTAAACATTCCTGACCATCATCAGGTTTAATGGCTCATAATAAAACGTTTTTGTGTCTTGTTTTTGTCCCAGGTACATTTAAACTCATTGTAGAGTTCACAGAAGAATACCCCAACAAACCCCCCACAGTACGCTTTGTGTCAAAGATGTTTCATCCAAATGGTAAGAGTGTTGTCTCCTGGCACATCATAATGTTTATAATGTTTATCTGTGGATCGTGTGTAACTGTGTTGTTATCCACAGTCTATGCAGATGGAAGTATATGTTTGGACATCCTACAGAATCGTTGGAGTCCCACATATGATGTGTCCTCTATTCTTACATCTATCCAGGTAAGATAATGATGGAAAATGAGATGCTTTTATAATTATGAAATTCCCAATAATTTTACTGGCTCAGTGTATTAGTGTCATTTAAGACAATAAAGTTGTTGTTTTTTTATTTAACAGAAGAATATCCTGTCTTCTTTAGATATCTTTTTTATGTAAAGTTATGTACAGTGCTTGTAACCACATTTGTGGAATCATTACAAAAAAGTGTTTATATCAACGTGTTTAACTTCCTAATGTTAGTATTGGCCTCAAAAACCAGGTGTCAGTTCTATTTATGTATGTAAGAACTGTACTAAATGTTTGACAATAATTTATAGATGCTCTTAATAAAATGTCAGAAAATTGTTAAGCTCCAGTAACACCTTCCCATAATTTATTCTGCTATAACTACTTTTATTTAGTAGTTGTTCCGAGTACCTTTTATTAATTTAGTGTTAATAACGATGGTGAAGTGGAAATTCATTAAGTGCCTAACAAATAACCCAAAACCTGTTAAAATGTATTTCTGTTCTTCTCTTCAGTCCCTGCTTGATGAACCAAACCCCAACAGTCCAGCCAACAGCCAGGCGGCCCAGCTGTACCAAGAGAACAAGCGGGAGTACGAGAAGCGTGTGTCTGCCATCGTAGAACAAAGCTGGAGAGACAGTTGACCTGACAATCCTCATAGCTGCTCTCTCCATTGTTAAGCTGTGTGTGCTGCAAGTTTTAGTGGAGTACCTCTTAATTTTTGGGCCCCCCACCTTTTTGATTTTAAGCTTTTATGCACTTTACCTCTGACCTCCCTTCATAGAATGTTTTTTTTTTTTGCCCGCCAAGAGGGATTTATTTTTTCTATTCTATCCCCCTTTTCCAGCCCATCAGGGGAAATGTGCTGCATCTTGCCTTGATGTTTTGTCAGTATGGACTTGTGGGCAATTAACCCAAAATTGTGTGTTCTAACTTGCTGTAATAACTCCCCATGACTAATTGTGTTATGTGTCTTGGAGGGTGTGTTAATGACATCTTGGGTCCTCTTCTGTTTGCTCCTCATCTTTTCTGTCAGTTTGTTTTCACAAGGCAGTTTTATCTGGGCTCAAATGTGATCATCCTACCTTTCCTTGGGAGAATGAGCAGCCTGAGCATCATGGACTACGACTAAATCAGACATCTTTACACCAAGTCTTTTGCTGTGTTGTGAACTCTGTTACATGCATGACAGAAAGAGTGTATTCACGTTCCTGTTCAGTACTCATGTATATAAGATACCTGCAACTGAATTTATGTACAGATTTTGCACTGGTTGTCCCCATGTCATTTTTTCAGCCCTTGTAAATAAAAAAAGGCAAATCCATCCTTATGTGGGAAGTGTTATGTTGTAATTGCAAAAACAAAACTATTTGATCTAAAAATGACTTTCCCTGCCTCGACAGGAGTTGATACTTGATCTGAGTCTGAGATTCACATACCAACAAGACCCTGAAATCAATGTGAGACTGCCTTTCAGGTAAACTATGACTTTGTATAATCACATAATGCTCTATCCATTTAAGAGCATGGGAGTTACATCCTCACTTTTTTGACATGGTTATAGATTTGCTCTTGTGAAATTAAAAATGACAATACAAGCCAATATTGTTTAAGGGGAAAGATCTGCTGCTGGATTGCAGGTGTTTTCACTCATTACTCAATATGAAACAGATCCACTCTTGAGGCTGTTATTCAAAATCTATGGTAGAGCAACAACATTCAGCATTTCACTTGCGCTTTTAGTCAAAACTTTAAGATACAATTCTTTCGTGGGTTATTTAATTATCCCTGGGATAATTAAGCTCCTCTTACCTCTTCGCTTCATTTATTTTTCAGGGAACAACCCCACAAACTTGGGGCTAACCCCACTCTCGAGCAAGGCCAGCAAGCCGTAGGTTAAAATCGAGGTCAGCCCACTTTGGAACGTGCCAGTGTGAAGGCTATCTTACCCAAGGGCCAAGCGCAGTGTGAAATAAATGAAAAGAAATTACACATCCAGCAGTTACAGAGCTACATCATCATTGACATACAGTTGTGTTTAATGTCAACTTGTGAGATGGAAGTTCAGCCTTCTCTCTTTAAGCTTGGTGTTTGTGGTCTCTACCAAACCCTGAGGGAAGTATCTGTCTGCTAAATGCTCAACTATGTTCACCAGCAGGAGTGTTTGCGTTTCTTTGCCATTTGGTGAAGTAGGTACTGAACAGTGGGAGTAGAGTTCATACCTCTGCCAAGGCCCAACAGTCCCCCTTCACTTCAGTCAATCCTAATCCAATGTCAAATCTGAAAGTTCTGTATCGCTCAAAATTTTCAATTGTACATTATTTCCTGAGAGATTAAAATGTTTACATTTTTATCTTGCAAGGTTAAAGAAAGTAAGAAAATTCCTCGATCACTCCCTTTATCCAGACCCAAACCAAAAGTTGGATCTATTACGGGCCGAGACCCATCCTCCATCCAAGTTTTGTGGAAATCAGTTCAGCAGTTTTTGTGTAATCCTCCTCACAAACAAACCAACCTACAGAGTAAACTACAGTGTCTTTTTACTATCACCACCTAGATTTTCACTCCCTAATGATGTCATAAACTTAGTATTCTTCTTCGTTTAGAAACATTTTATTTGTCAATTGAGCAGATGCAAAGGACTGAGTGATGTTGCATGCATGATAAAAACAAAGGAGATGTAAGTGCAGGACAGCTGGTTACATGCAGGTTGTATAGTACAAAGTCCATCCTTCACAAATGATCCCAAGCAGGAGGGAGATTGTTGTGTTGTTTATCTGCTATGCAGCAGTTACAAAAATAACTATTTACAAACCCTCTATTATCAATTCCTTACATTTTTGAACAGTGTTGACAAATGGAAAAAAAGACGGGACATAAAATGTAGATTTTTTTACACAATACAGTGTTCATCAGGCTGCACAGAGCGAGCTACCTGTTGTATGCCCTCTCCTTCTTGGCCCTCTCTAAGGCCTTGTCCATGGTCTTCTCATTTTCACCCCGACACTTGGGGCAGTACCACTTGCCCTTGGGCTTATGATGGAGCCCGACACAGGAGAAATGAAACCATTCGATGGGACATTCATCGTTATCGCAGCCAATCATCTCGCCGTAGGACACCTGCTCACACAGGCAGTATGTTGGCTCATCTGGATCGATGGGCAGGTCAGGAGGTGACACTTCTCTCTCAGACTTCCCCTTTGACCTTTTCTTCTTCTTTGAAGATGTTTTGGCTCTCTTTTCCCGCGAAGCCCCCACACCCACTTCCTCAGCGTGGTCCAGACCCCCGTAACTTTCCCGATTCTCTCCGTTTTTCTGACGTCTTGAGCGTTTCCCTCCGGACTTGTCTCCACCACCTGATCCTGGGGTGACCTCGTCGCGCTTCTTGTCATGGTGGCTGGTTTTGCCTGGGGTGATGGTGGCTGATGAGGATGATGACATCATGGATGCTGCAGTGGTTGTCATGGATGTTGTTGTGGGGATGTGGCTCTCTGGAACTTCTTGTGAGGAGAGGAGGAGTTCAGAATGCCAATCTATTTGTCGTGTTCGATTCTCAACCAACTCCACCTAGAAAGAAAAACAAATGTTTGGTTTAGTTAGAACATTTAAAGAGTTAAGTTGGCCTCACTTTTAACTCTATGAGTTAAAAATAGAGACAAATACTCATACTAAAATCATAAGCCAGAGTATCCAGTGCGCATCCAATCCTTTTTATAAGAGATACACCTTCTTTCCACACTGAATAACCACAAATGTCAAAGGAAAAGGTTAAATATGGTGTTGTGTTTCCAGTAACCCTCTAGTGAGTAACTATAACGAGAAGATTCAGCATGTTGTACTGTTTGTGCTCCGCAAATGTTCAAAGATTTTTTTCCTGGCACAGATTTCAATGAAATTCAAATGTGTGCAGAATGGAAAATCTAATACACTGCAATGCACAAAAAGCCTTCTAGCAGGCTTATAAGACCTTTTTGTTGTTTTTTTAAACTCTGATTTGATTTTCTGAGCTCAAATGTTCCAGGAAAATACTTCTCTATACTCACATATTTGCAAACACAGTCTCACACCTGGATGTTCGCCAAGGATCAGCTCTGCCAGAGCAGCTGCAGGGTGTTCTCTACGTACCATTTGACCGGCAATCTGGATCTTCTCATCTCCGAGCTCTTGACTGCGAATCAACGCCCTCTGAATGGATAACTGAAGCTTTCTCCTCTGCACGGAGTCAGATTCCCGGCGATACCGCTCGTAGGCATCATCAAGCTCCTTCAGAACATCTGCCAAAGAAGAATTAAAGAATTATTTCACGCAAAGGGACGCTGAACTCAACATATACAAGTCACTGCAAATAAAAATGGTCTCTTGATCATTATTGATCATTTTTCTAGCTGTACATCAGGAGCTACTGAATGGATATTTGAAACGCACAAGGGAGCTATTCATTCAGTATAGTTTGTTTGAAAATATTTGCCATGATTATACAGAGGGTGAGACTGACTACTGAGGGAGAATGTAATGAAACTGTCAGGTAGCTTTAGAGCTGGTGGGCACAGACATGTAACGTGTAACTGTACATAGCTACACGTCTGCAATGTACTTGTCGAGGGTTCAGTTTGTACACTCAGTACACGCCTGCTAATATACTTGCATTGGTGGGGAAAAGAAAAAGAAGGAAAAACTGCAGAGGAACAGGACCCTTGTTGTCTAGAAGCTATCGCTGACCAAACATTTATCAGTAATTTTAAGTTTACCCTCCATATTTGCTGAATTTTATGTTCACTTGTAATGCATACTCACACACAAGACAAAGATTATGCTGACCCTTTAATGTCTACATTTTTTATTTTTAAGTTGTGTATCTAGTTTAGCCATGTCAGCGCTGTCTGGTTATAGTTTTTGTTTTAATTACCTTGATACTTTGCATCAATTTCCTTCATTAGGGACACACTCCTCTGCAAATCAAAAGGCAGTGACTCCACCAGGTCCAAATACTCCTCCACATAATTCACAACAACATGGCTTGGGTCTCCATTGGCCGGGTTCAACATAGTGGATCCGTGTTAACCCCAGGACACGCTGACACCAGCACCTGTCAACAACAAATCATCAGTTATCAGTGAATTGTCTTAAGTTACTTCTCTTGCAGCGTTTAATGCTCAAATTTGCAAGCTTTCAATAGTTCCTACAGCAGATCATGGTCATATCTGCCATTCTGCAGTGTAAATGATGTGTAACCTGTCTGGAAATACAGACTATGATGGTTAAACCGTGAAAGGGGGAGGGGGCAACTGATCTGAAGTCAGCCATCCTGAAAATAGCTACGTGTACTACACATCTGCCAACAGAGTAACAGCTAACAGGTCGGCGATGGAAGAAAAATACATTCGCATAAGGATATAACTAAATACGCGCAAGGTGACTTCTGGCGGACAGAAAAAAAATACTTGAATTTGTATCCCCCTCTGGTATCATACAAGGTCGGAGAAGACAATAAAGCTAAAGATTAGCATCAGTGTTAGCTGGCCAGGACTCCCCGTGTTAACGTTAATAGTGGGAAAAACGTTTCTGTGGACGTGGATGCGCAATGAACCGACATATGAACGTAAAACCGATAAGAAAAAAAACAATCACTGCGAAGTTTGACTTTGACTTCAAGAGTAATGGCCATGAACACTAACGCTAGCTTACACCAACAAACGTACAGCTAACGCACCCTGCTGGGGAGTTTACGTGTACGTCAAGTAACGTTAACCAACTTTAAGGTAAAGTTTGAGGCTGGTTAACAGTTAACTCTTAGAAATACTCACGAAACATGATCTTACCAGTAATGTGAACAAACCTTGGCTTAAATCGTTAGCTGAACGTTTATCTGACAACACAAAGATCAACGAAACCACCGCTGTGAGACGCGTTTATCAGCCACATCGTGAAGAATCGCAGCACCTCATAACAAGCTACTGTTGCACAGTCACATCACGTTAAATGGGCGCCAGGAACGAGTCAGTGCAAAGACTAACTACAGGCAACCGCTTTGACAATTCACGCTATTTTCTATCACGTTTGCTTCAGTGTTACCGTTAGCCAAAATTAGCTGAGGCTAGCTTTTCAGGCACAACGTTCCCAAGCGAGGCGCGACATTTATCACCGCAACAACAAACACTCGGCAAAACTTCGCTCTGACTGTCTCTTTGGTTGTTCGGCTGCTTGCAGGAACTTACCGTAGTTTTGTCTGCTGTAGACGTCTGACACTCCGCGATGCTCTTGCTCTCGTTGCTAACGCTAGGTCGTGTGTGTGTGTGCTGTAGCAGCTTCTTCACTACTGCTAGCTCCACGGCAGCTAATGTTAGCTGGTAGCTAAACTGCCCGAACAAATATTTTTAGCGGTGCGCGCATGCACTGCACTACAGACCCGCTACAACCAGATACAGGCTGAACACAAATCTCCCAACTGTCTACACTTCTCCGCGGCTTTCAGTCTAAGGGCGCGCTATTCTGTTTAAGTAACATTACAGCTTACATGACCACCCCGCGATACTCCACCAACACCACTATTTCCATTGATTTGGCACGTATCGTTTGACCGACAACAGAAACCCGACTGTTTCCATGATCCAGGTCAATACTGCCACCCTGCGGCCACACAGGCACGCTGCCATGATGTGGTCTGCTTTCAGGCAACATGTTCATAGGTCACAAATACATTAATTCTGTTACTGATTTCTTACCATCTCAGTGTCTTTGGTAGGCAGAACTAAATTTAGCATGCTTTCATCATGTCTGGTGAATGCGTTCATGGCACTAGTGAGAGATGGGGGACGTGTTTGTTGGTTCAGGTTCATTTAATACGCCTCAAACAACAATAAGTGCACCAGGTTTTCAGTGCTATCTGCGAAAGGATAGTCCACACCTGGGTAACCTTTATTTAAATCAGCTTGATGAGAACATTTACCACCCATAGGATATATTAACAGTGTTTAAGAATGCACATTTGAGTTTGTATGTATAGCCGTTGAAACAACCATTTTTATGTCAGTTGGCGTTTCTTCAGCTTTCAAAAAGCTTCTTGAAGGCTGTCCCAATCTCCTGGATCATGTCCGTTGTGGTGGTGGACCTGCCATGTCGCTGGAACGCTTGACTGTTGCACTGTCTTGTGAGAGAGCATGCTCCGAACGCAGCAACCATCGAGGGATTCACACTGGAGGGGGACACCAATGATGGATTAGGAAACAGAGACACGTGACAATACTTCAGGGCTGATATTTTCCCTTTCAACGATTCTGTCGGCTATTCTCGTCATGAATCATTTCATGTTTAAAATGCATGAGAGTGGCTAAAAACCCCACCACATTTTTACAGAGCCCAAAGTCTCATCTTTAAATCTACAGCCAAAACCCCAGAAATATTCAAATTACTATCATATTAGACAAAGAACAGCAGCAAATCACAACCATACAGGCTGCAACTGTTAAATATTTGGCACTTGTGCTAAAAAATGACAAAGAATTTGATTAACTACTTAGCTACTGGACTCATTGTTTCAACAATATCAGCAGAAAATACTAAATATTCGCTAAGTTGGATAAACATTGAGTGAAGAAAAGGTATAAACATCTTAATAATTAAAGAATGTTTTTAAAAAGGTTCAGTGATGTTTATGAACTTTCTAAGTTATGAGCTCGCACATAAAAAACACTGGTATGGTCCTTTAAAGGTGTTTAACATGTCCTCACCTTCTTAATATTCCAGCTACAGAGGCAGCATGGGCCCAGTGTGCCAAAACTCCCAAAGATCCAGACAGAAGATCACCCTGTCCACCACATCTTCTCCCACTGCCCTCAACACTGCATGAGATCACTGAACACAACAAGTCACAACCTGAGATCAGAGCTCCTTCATATCTGGGTGACAAATGCAAAAAGGTCAAGTGGACTGGAGAAGTTAGTCTCATAAATATGGCTTTTGGCCTTGATACTAACCCTTACTGCCATCTGTAATGAGATCCTGTTCTCCTTTTAGCACCAGAGTGAGGTTGCCCATGGCTACACTGAGCTGCATGACGTTGCGCTGGTGATCGCTGCTGTCCATGGGCTCATGGTGCTGCGACAAGACGAATACATTAACACACTGTATTACATGCCATACGACAGTGACCACCTCTACTGTGCCGAGACACCCACCAGCGACTCATACAGCCGGGTGAACTCCATGAAGTTGGGTGTGAGGATGCCCTTCTGGTACCCTTGAATGACAGCTGGCTGCTGAGTGACTAGCCATAATCCATCCTGACACAAACAAGAAAACAAACGGCACACAGACACACACACACACACACACACACAAATCAGTGATTGTGTCTAGGTTTGCAAATAAAATCCCATCTGTTCAACAGCTGGTAGATGAGACTTACTGCATCAATAACTATGGGGATATCTCTTGCTTTCGACTTCTCTATCACCTCCTGAAAGAGAGAGAAAAGGTTTTATCTAGAGACAACGTAACATTAAATGTCGATGTGATGCACACTGTAACTTTCTCTTAAGGCTGTGCTAAACAAAATCTTTATGTACATTTACACATTTCTTCATCAGTCTTATCAACTTTGGCCGACAACTCTAGATGCACAGTGAAAGTGCCGTTTGACCCAAATTACATTTTATTTCAGGTGTCTTTAATCTCATGGGACCGTTGGATAAAAACACTGCCTAAGCACCAGTGTACAATTGCTTCTTTCAGAGAAAATATTAAACAATATGTAGTCTTGTCAAGTCTAAAAGCCATGTTTTCTGGGAAATAAATTGACATTTTTACAGTCACAGGGAGCCACAAACATGAAAGGCTGTGTTATGCAGCTTAAATTGATCACTGTGTTCTATCCAACAGCTGTTGAAAACCTCTGCTCAGTTTTGTGGTTATGCACAAGCAGCTGGCCTCGGAGACTTTTTTGAGTGTATGGTAGAGTGAATGTATTCCACGTGCCTTCGCTGTTTTCAGTAACAAATCTTCTCTCCCGAGACCTGGTCCAACCACAAGGCCGTGTAGTCTTGGGAGCCATTTTTCTATCTCTTCCACTGCATTAGGACTGTCCCTTCACACAACAAGCAAAGACACACATGTGATAAACATGTTCAAATGCACAAAGTCCCACCCTGGTTATACTCTTTGAAAAAAATCAATTTGCTCTTTTATGCCACATAAGTACCAGTAGTTGAAAAGGATGTGCATGTGTATCTGTAGCTCATATCAACTGTATGTCCCATCTGCCCTATTTGCATATTTGCCCTCATCTAGAAGAGATCATGTCTGGGTAATTGGTGAGACATGGTGCGGTATTTTAAATCCGCTATGTAGGTGAGTTCCCAGGGCCCAGGTAGTGAGCACACTGGCTCACTGGCACCGTTTACTAAGACACTTAATGGCACTGACCAAGCCATCAATGACTACATTCTTACATATTGAATCTTTAAATATGCCCGAATTAGCCAATATGCACTTAGATAATATATTCCTTGCCAGATGTGAAGATGGTGACCTAAAGTCAGCCTAAAATCAAGCAACATGGTGACTTCTGTCAGCTTCAAGTGCATTAAGGACATTGACCGGGAAGTCCACAAACATATTGATCTTTCACTGAAAGCACTGCGTTGATTCTGCCCTCACACAGAGAGAGCATGATAGAAATTCAAAGTGGGAGATTCCAAACTACCACCAGCCTAATCTAATATCTTTGCTTGCTTACTTAAAGAAAACAAATTATGCTTATTTCAGCAAGCCATAAACAAATTCTCAACTTATCATGACATTTTGGAGAGAAAGCACCATGATGATCAACTAATGATGAACTACAGACGGCAATTTCTGAATGAAATTTCTGCAGTTGTGAATGCTGGCTGTTAAAACAGCTAATGCTAGACTGCACCGCTGACATTATGAATTAAAAATAAAAACAATCATATATTGGGGAATATTTTAAGTTTGTAGAAAAACTGACACTAAACTGAATTCCTGCCCACCAGCATTCACAACCAAATAAAGGCTTATAATACCTAATAAATGTTGTTATAAGAGCATAATGCATTATAGTTTACAACTCAAAGTATACTACACTACCACTACATTTTATTTTGGACTAAAGTTGAAATATATTGTATTTGCAATTTGTGAGGACATTTCTCTATAAATTATCAGATCACTGTCCGAATATCCAATGATCCAATGAATATCCAAGAATATGTCCTGCCAAAATGGCATTCAGATAACAACTGGTGTACATGTTTCCGTACTTACAACACTGGATGAACTATGAGCTCGGGGCTGTATGATTTGATTACAGTTGCAGCATCTTTGGTGCAGAACACATGAGACAGGTCGGCCCCCTGAAGATGGGAAAAAGGCACAGTCACTGCACCACAACTGGACTACTATAGTTTATCATATCTGTCAGAAGAGGCATGATGAGAATTACTGCTTACCACTTTTAGTGCTGAGATTGCTGCAAAGTATGGAGCTCCAGTATAGCTTTAGAGTGTGGACATGAAAGAATTAGTGCAAATGTTAATTAGTGCTAATGAACTAGACATGCTTATCTGGTGAATGATATTTATAGTGAGGGGCGAGTTTTTGTGTGACATACTCTTGGCATCCTCCGATGATCCCGATACGTCCGTCTTGTCCCTTGTGCTTTTTGGACGTCAGTGGAGGGACGATGTTCTTAACCAGTGAGAGGGTGTCATCATCCATGCCTCTGTGTGACGTAGAGCCCAAACTGTAGTAGCGTTCAAATACTGAGGAGATAAACAATGAATGATGAAGAAGCAGTGTCTTCTCTACGTTTCTACCTTCCACAGACACATAATGACAAACGACAAACAAATGCACAACTAAAACACAAGAACTAAAGAAAATCAGTGTGAAGGAGTGACACTGGAGTAAGTGAGCCTTCACATTACAGCTTATGAGCCTTTAATTCAGATTTCTCTTCACACATTTCACCTCAAGGCTGCACACATGACACCGAAACTAATACCTAACGCCTGAGGATCTGGGTTCAACTGTTGACTTTGTTGGGTGAAACAGTCCGTTTGGGGTGAAGGGCGTCTGAGGTGACCTGACTGGCCGCGTCCACATGACAGGGAGGCACTGGAGAACACGGGAGCACGGGCAGGGGGAGCTGTTTTGGAGGGAGTGGCCGCGGAACCGGGCCTGGAGGAGGAGATGCTGGAGAACATCTGGCCGAGCATCTGAAGCATATGCAGCTCCCTGGCGTGTTCGGCCTCTCTGCGGCGGTCTTCAGCCTGCAAGCGCTGCTCCTCCATGCGGTAGAAGCCGTCCTCGGCCTGGGCGCTCTGCTCCAGGAACTGCTCCATAAGCTTCTCCATGGGGAAGTTCGCACGCCGCTTCCTTGCTCGTTTAGGTGTTCTGGCTGGCAGATTACTGGCCGACTGGCTGCAGCTGTTTTGCGGCCGTGTGGAAGTGCCTGAGGTGGGGAGGGGTTGAGACGTTATGTGATGCATCTGTGAGGCTAAACAATCAAATAATCTTGGTATTAAAAAGGTGCCCTATGTAGCTTTGGGGAAGAAGAGAATTATATTCAGTGATTGATTAGTTTAATGTCAAATCAAAATAAACAAACTCTTTGTTTTAATGACGGAATAAATTAACAGACCTTAAAGGACAACACAATTTCATACTGTTTTACTTTATATATATTTGGTGGACCCTGCCACATTTCTAGTTTCAAACCATGTTCTGGGGCAGCTTGTGTATTCAGTTATGGAGAAAAAAAACAATTTGTTTGAATTATCACCTCATTAATACTGTAAATATAAAAATTCTGAGTTTGAATTTCCTCTCCTACACTACATAGTGCCCATTTCAGATCAATTTGTTTATTCAGTCATAAAAACAAAGACATTGTTTTATTATTTTTTTTTGTTTTGGCTTATCATTACTATTTTTGAATGAATCAATGAAGATGTTTCTCGTCTGATTAAAATGTCTTAACCAAAACTACACAGTGCATCTTCAAAATAGAAACACATCAGCAGAGGCAATCCACGATGAGCAGGGAGCACTTACTGTTGTTGTTGCCCACTGTCACTTTAACAGGAATAGGGATGGGAATAGTTGGGTATTCCAACTTGACTTCAGTCTCTGCAGGATACGGACACTCCCCTGTGCTCTCTGAGTAAACATCCTGGGCATCCTCTCCATCCTCCTCCAGGCCGTCCACGGCCTCCTCTGCTCCCGCCCCGCTCTCTATGAACTCCTGAGGGTCAAGAGCGGGCCGGTTGCTCAGAATCCTCTCCATGGTGTCGTAGAACTTACAGATCTTGTGATACTGCCCGTTGTTCCGCAGATTGCCCTCCTTTGCCAACAAGTACTGTCTCTTGAGGCTTTTGATTCGCACCCTGCATTGTTCCGGGGTCCTTTCAAACCCCATCGCCCCCAGCCTCCGGGAGACGTCGCGGTACACGAAGCTGTTTCGGAAGTTTCCATCCAGCGCCGCCTGGATGTCCTGCTCGCCCCAGATGTTCAACAAGGTCCGCGTCTCCACGTCCGACCACAGGAAGCCCCGCGTTGTGTTCGCTTGCATAGCGGATAAGAGCCGGCTGGCTTCACAGAGTCACCTCCACCAGCAGGAGTTGAATGGAGATGTTGACACTGCGGATTATGATGGACGTCTGCTCTGGATGTTTGCTCCTAGCTGCGTTAAAGCCGCGGGGCGCCGCCAGCTCAGACAGCGTCAACAACGGTTTGTTTTTACCATGAAGGTAGCTTAGAGGGATTGTGGGGGTATGAATTATAGTTTTTCACATGGGAATCATTATAATATCTTGTATAAATCAACTCTTTGTGTGCTAGCTAAAGCCTAGCCGTCTATGTTTATCCCTTTACGTCGTTAGCAAGATGCGTAACGCGACACTTTAAAGTAAACTGACTGGGGATCTGTGTCCCGAGTCATTCTCGCGGCCTGAACCCTCACTGGGGAAATATCAAACTGACCTCTGATCAGTCCTCCGAGGGTAACTTCACCTTTCTCCGCCCGCTCATCCGCCCCTGCTAGGTGTCTGCCGGGTCCTAGAGACCCCGGCGACACATCCAACTGTCAACTCCTCGACCGACGTAGAAAAAGGCACGAAAAAGCTTCACGGAACACACAGCTAACATGACGCAGGAGTTAAATAAAATGTCATATTTCCTCCATTTTATTACCTTTCTCATTCAAACAGAAGAATGTGGCGACAAGCGCCAGCAGGACTGTAGTGAGGCAATAAGCGAACATCTGAATCTGTTGCGGCATCTCTCATGTTTTCTTTGCTCTAACTGAAGCCAACGAAGCTGTCCCCTCACTCGAAGCCCACCGTATTGTTCACAGTCCCCCTTACCTAAACTGGAACCGCGTCTCAGCGCTGACAACTGTGCACAAACGACCCGGGTCATGAGGCGCCCTGAGCCAGGACAGCAATACAGGAAGAAACGGCGTGTGGTGCCTTCAGAGGATCCTCGGATACTCCAAGTTGAATCTGTCAACAATCAATGGGCAGCCATCACTGCTGAGCAGCTTAAGCGGAAGTACTTCTTCTAATGGCCGCCAGGTGCTGCTAAGTTCAGACCATGACGCCCACCCTACACATCACATGGAACTAACGCCAATACATAAAATGTCAATTATATTCAAAATTACATTTCCCTTGTCAGAAATAATAAAACATTGTACCAACTGTAAAGATTTGTTCCCTTGTTTTACTTGAGTTATTTCCAAGTTTCACCACCAAAACAGTTTCGAGTACAAAAGCACAGACAAAAACACAAACACACATACTTTACAATTACAATTTACAATAGTATTTAATGCTTCAGTGCAGAATAAATGGCAATTGAAATGTCAGATAGAATCATAGGATTTATTTCAGATACATTTGTTGTCTGATACTTTGAAGACAGGTATATGGTACTGTTAGTACAATCTCTGACCATGCACGTGTTACTACGTCTTTATGACCCATTGGTGACAAATATTTCCCCAATCACGGCTGTACATACAAATAATTTCCCCCTGGGATTATTAAAGTATTTCTGATTCTGATACATGAACGCAGCACGAGTTGATAAAACTGTAATTGGTTTAAAGGTCAACTAAAAACTGAATACATAAAAACGCTGCTTTTTATAAAATAAGAAGCTCTTTGTGGAAAAACCTATTTGGCTGTCCTTCAAGTTTATTTCCACAGTCTGGAGAAAACACTTTGACAGGAGACTCTATTATTCTCCATCACATGTATTTTTTTTTTCTTTTCTTATAGAAGAATCTGTCATGTCAGGCTTAAGTGTAAAAACTACCACCCGCCCATTCGGGCGATTCAATGTGACAAATCCGGCAACAGAAGAGAGGATATTTTTCGCCCTGACAGCAGCCTTGTAGGTGCAAAACAGCCTTACTCATGCGGCTGCGTACGCATCCTCAAATCCTACTCCAATAAACTTAGCTGACCCAAATATGAACCGACTAAAAGCTTGTGTTGAGGATTTTTTGTCATATTTGTAATCAGTGCGTTACATTTTCTCATAATGTTCTGATTCCTTGCCTGTTCTGTGGTAGAATAGGCTATGACATGTTTTCCCTCAGTGTTTACATACATACACATGCATTTTGGAAAGACTCTACCCCTAATCTTGAAACATTTTCCTATCCACACTAATTGGATCTCATAAACAAACCAACGAACAGTATTTTGGCTATGGTAACAGGCCTATATTGCAAAAAAAGTTTTCACAATTGATTCCCTTCATACAATTTTAGATTACATTGCTGAAACTTTAAAAAAGAAAGTAATAAAAAACTTTAATAGTAGAAAGAAAATGTATTTGGTTGATTTCCAAACTTATATCTTAGATGAACAAAAAAAAGACAAAAAAACAAAACTGTACAACAATGCCACCCTCTCATTATGTTAGTTAGTTTTTTAGTTTTTTTTATTCTATTTATTTTCTTTAAATAAACAGCTTTCATTTTCTCCTCTCGCTCTCCCCCCTTTTTGTAATAATAAAAAAAGCAAAAGCAAAAACAACAACAACAACAACAACAACAACAACAACAAAACATTAAACAAACATGGTTGACTGTTCGGGGCGGTCCACAGTCTGCGAGTGGATGAACCTGACAGGCAAAGCTCAGGGTAACAAAGCGCCGGTGCGCAGCCTGAGCTCGTTACCTACTTCCTGTTTCACCTCCTCACTACTTTCTGAAGTTCAGTCGCAGGCAGCAGATTGTAAACGAGCCAACGCTGAACCGTTATACACCGTCACAAATTAACTTTCTTCCATAAAATGACGTTTGTCAGGGGAGTCCACGACCAGTCTGACGTTGAGTCCACGAGTTAGACGCTGTTTCTTCTCAACTCTAAAAGGAAAAGAAGAAAAAAAAAGAAAAGCTCCCCTGTTGCGGGACCTGAACCGACAACATGCCCGAGATGTCGAAGATGAAGAAGCCCGACGTGAAGGTGGTCCTGCTGGGAGACATGAACGTGGGGAAGACGTCGCTGCTCCACAGGTACACGGAGAGGAAGTTTAAAGACACCATCAGCACCGTCGGAGGGGCGTTTTACCTCAAACAGTGGGGACCTTACAACATCTCGATATGGGACACAGCTGGTAATGCCTCCTTCATGTGATTTCTTCTTCCCTGCGGGTTGTTAACTGTGTTTACCTGATAACGCGTGATCTCAGCACCTGAGGCAATCACGGGCATGTGACCCGAGTGTGTGTGTGTGTGTGTGTGTGTGTGTGTGTGTGTGTGTGTGTGTGTGTGTGAGGGCTGCAGACCTGTCTTTGTTAACAGAGATCTGTTATTCTCACGTAGCCTATAAAAACAACAGATCAAGTTCTCAGTCTCAGCGCTGACACGACTAACAATAACATGCCCTGTGAAAGACTTCTCAGGTCCAAACAGAGCAGAAACCGACCTGGTGATGCAGCACACTCAGGCAAAAAACAACTGTCAGAGCAATTTCAAAACGTATCTGTATATCTATTCGCACACACCTTTTAAAAAAGAATACCACGTTCCTTTTGTATTTTCTGATCTCCTAAATAAACATTCAGTCTATTGGCCAGAGTCTTTAATCATTAACATGAATCTAGAAGCCGTTTGCTACAAGTAGGCCTACAATCTATTGACCTTTGACCTCAAAAGGTGTCTTAAAGGGGGTTTAACAGATAAACGTGATGCCAGGAATACATGCAACAGATAATACAAAAAAAAAATAGAATAATTAACTGCTCAGTATCCATATAGATTTTATCTGTATTTGAGTATTTGACAAATGACTTATCTGGTATTATATCATAAAAAGTTGATGTCTCTGTGATTGCGGTCTAAATGCAGAATTGTTCTTTTTTAGTGTACCAACAGAAAAATGTGATCCACCACGTAAACTGCGTGCTACGTCTTGTGCCATGTTGCACAACATTGGACTGACGTGACCTAATCCGAGCCTCCGTCATCCTCGTACTTCTGCAGTAAAACTCACTCACAGAGCACTTTTGGCCCATTTTCGAAATCTGTGAACACCCGCCTGCGATAGAGGCTTGAGAAATAACATCCACTGCTGAAGGTGTGACAGCAGAGGGACAGTTACAAGTTCATTGAACTACCTGTGACATGATGGAAAGCCTGTAAACTACACTGCAGGTGGACAGCACCTTTTATGTGACCCTTGCTTGTCTTCTTTTTCCTCTGGAAAATGAGCACGATTGGTTTAGGCTAACTAATTTGATTGTCGGCCAGATCACTTAGATCACTTTGGAGGTATGGATCATAATAGCCGACTCTGCTCGGAGCACCGGAGAAGTGCTGGTTTTGTTTATGATTGGATTTTCATCTCTTGAGGTTCAAAGTGGCTGTGAGTTGGCTGGTTAGCATGCTAACTTCAGTGGCCATCTGTGCAACACTACATTTTACACTACATTTTTTGAATGTATTAATCAATTCTTACATATTGCCCCTTTAGTTTTTAAACAGATTGTGTAAATCATTGTGAACATGAACATGTTTTTCTTCATTTAAATCACAGAATGGGTATAAGAAGAGGTGGTAACCTCAATGATAATAGTAATTTAAAAAGGAACTGCCAAATTTGAGGCACACCACTGCGACAGATGAAAATGATTAGTCGCACTTGACAGATTTTTGGTTGCATGGGCGAAAAAAATAGTTGCACCCTGGAGCCCTGCTAATATAATTTAAGGTATGAATTTTATTAGAGAGTATGAAAGTGTCCATGCAGTACTCTTAATCTGTGTGAACGATTTGTAAAAAACACAAGATTTGTTATTTTACTGCAATACTGAATCCACTTAACACATGGAAACTCATCCTTTTCTTGAGTGTCTCTCCCTAATTAACCTTCATTCAAGATAAATTCTTTTCTCAACTAATTTGGCACTGACAGGGATAATTTGCAGTGTGAGTGTGCTGGTGAATAAGCTTATGACTGCACTACATTCCAGTATTGTGTAAACATGAATTACAGTAAACCCTCGACTGCAAATAACACTCACAATGAAAGCAGAGTTGGTGAGCCACAGAGATAAGGAAAGGCTGACCATGTCACCAGTAAGCCATTTCCTGTGTGCGTTCCCTAACTCCGTGACCTCTGACAGGAGGCTGTTGCCTTTATTTAGTCATTGTGGTGGAGAAATGCAGGATCAGCACGGAGTCATTTTGGAGGCCATCGTTGCAGACCTATGAGCATTATAGACCATAACATTCATGGCTTGGGTTGTTTACAAATCTGTCTGATGTTTGGCTCTGTCTGCTGCTTATTTTCCCAGAGATTATTTCCTTTTCAGTTACATTCAAAGCTCCACAGAGGAGGTCAAGCTGTCTACGCTGTTCCTCTTAATAGTCACATGACAGGGCCGTGACAGGAAGACCTGACTCCCCACGCTTTAACCTGACTTTTCCAAAAATGCATGCAAAAATACTTTGCAGAAGCACACGAGGACAGAGCGAAGGTTTTAAAGCCAGTAGTATGTGCAAGTGAGTTCATCCAATGAATACGCAAGTCAATAGCGTTGAAATGATTTAATCCTATACTGTATGGTGTTTTTAACATAAAGTCTCCAAAATGACCCACACAGTCAAACAGCTCTCTAAAACAGTTGAAAATGTAAGACTTTAGCTCTGATGCAATATCTTCTCACACAATGTCTGCCCACAACACTATCTGATTGGTAACACGTTCCAATTAACGGCCTATAAACAAGTATAAAGTAGCAGAAAAGGAAAATGCTCAATTAAAATTCCTAAAAATTGTGTTTAAGAGCAGTTCCTAAGTAAATTGTAGTTTATAATCAAATTCTTTTCATTTTTCTTTCAAACAAATATTGCTCCCAAATGTCATTTCTCAATGCCATTGATTTCTTCTATCGGTATCCTTACATAGCTGCAACCAGTAAATGTTTGAAACTTGTGCTTGAATAAGGACGCTGCTGATTAATAGGTCATCAAAATAAATGGTCATTCATTTTTCTTCAATCAACCAGTTGATTAATTGACTAATTGATACTCAATAGTCTAAATCACGTGACATCATGGTAAGAACAACAGTTCAGGTAGAAAACTGTCAGTTGTTTTGCATTGTGTTTTGTGATATAAAAGAGAAATTTGAGGAGGCCTAAAGACCTCCAGAAAAAAACTGGTGATTTGAGCACATAATCATAGGTGTACTTAATGAACTAGCAGCTGCGTATTATGCTGGTGATGCCCCCAGTAATCACACACAATGTGCCCTTTCAGGAATCCTGCATATTTCAACAACAAAGGTTGTTTTTGTTCTCTTACTTCTTCTCTCTGTGCTGTGTGTCTGTCTGCAGTCTGTTCCCACAGTATGGCTGTTTTTAAGTCTGTATCCAGGCTGACCTGTCTCTGTTTCTTCAGGCCGTGAACAGTTCCACGGGCTGGGCTCCATGTACTGTCGGGGTGCAGCCGCGGTCATCCTCACTTACGATGTCACCAACTGGCAGAGCCTGGCTGAGCTGGAGGAGCGCTTCCTGTCCCTGACTGATACCGCTAACCACGACTGCATTTACGCCGTCGTGGGCAACAAGGCCGATCTCACAGACCCTAAAGCCCAGCTGTCCCGGGATTCTGATGTGGCGCCTGAGGACCGGACGGAGTGTGAGGAGAGGACTGAGCCAGAGGTGCTGTCTGCGTGCCCCACACCCCCAGCCTCCCCCGCGTCCCTCTCTGGGGTGATGCTGCACAAACAGGTCGCCCCCGAGGATGCAGCAGCCTTTTATGGGAGAATCTTGCGCTACAAGGGCCTGGACGAGAAGAGCAGCCTGCCCGCAGAGAAGATGTGCTTCGAGACGAGTGCCAAGACAGGCTACAATGTGGACGCGCTGTTTGAGGCATTGTTCGACCTGGTGCTGCCTTCCATCCTGAGAAAGAGGAACGAGAACCAAGAGTCTCCTACAGTGGACCTGGAGGAGTGCAGGGGGGCCGGCAGCAAGCGGAGCAGAACCTCCTGCTGCTAGGTGAAGGAAGGTGGAGAGGCTACCAGATAGAGACTTGTCTTTAACTAAGGACAATCTACAGATTGGTCTGCACACCAAATACATACTGTGATGGTACTACTTATTTGCCTTGAATGAGACCCAGTGGCATTAATGACCTCCTTGTAACACACACACTAAACACAAACACATTGAGTCATTTGAAGTATTTCTTTGCATGGAAGGGAAAAAATGTACCTTCCACCCTAACGACTAAAACTGCACTTGTATCCCAAAGATGTGTCTGTGGGCAAATATTACACATAAGAAGTCAATCACTGCTGTTTCTTTGCATTTTGGAAAGAAAATGTCACAGATTTAACTGCACAACGTATTAGCTGGGTGACACTTTGCACTGTGTTTATAATTATTTTTTAAAGGAGACATATTATGCTCATTTTCAGGTTCCTAATCATATTTTGTGTTACTACTAGAATGCTTTAATTCTCAAAAAACCTATACATTTTCTCACAATCTCTAGTGCTGCCGCACTGTATTCACCCTCTGTCTGAAACACTTGGTTCCGCTCCCGAATACCCAGAGTATCTGATTAGTCAGCTCCCGCAAGCCTGAGCCAACTTCTGAGAAGAGAGCAGTTGTGCAAAATCAATTCTTAAGTGCCAAAATAGCCACTAGGCAGAATTTATGCAAACACGTGTAGTTCAATTTCACAAAGTCACTAAGGTGGGACTACTGATAAGGCATTTCCAGAGCAGTGTTTTTTGTGGGAGAGAGGAGCTTCTGTTGGTGGAGACTTTGACCTTTTTAAATTTCAAGATCCTTTACATGCACAAGAACATATATAACACACTGAAGGAAAGAAAATAACGAAAAAAGCGTAATAGGTGTCTTTTAAAGTTTTCATAAATCACACTTCTTTTGTTTTCTTTTATGTTCAGTTACTAATGTTGTTTATATTTTGTGTGGAACAATCCAATGAGTGTACATAGTAAATACCCCTGATGAATTTTTAAGTACGCTGTCATAATAAAGATTTTTATTTTGCCATCTGTCTGCTCTGTCAGTTCAAGGGGAGCTCGTGGGAGTAACATTACACAGCCAGAAGTATAACAAACAACATTTAATCTTTACAATCCAATGAAATGATCATGTTATGGGAGTTACCATAATTATATTACAGTTAAAACACATGTTGCCAGTATCTTTGCAGTCTAACTAAACTATGTACTTCCAAACAAGTGTTTCAAGGTGAAGCGGAACATCTGACCTACTTTCTGTGTAAAAAAAACTCTAATCTAACCAGTGAGCACAGCGAGGATTTGATACAGTGAGACCTTTGATCCAAGCTGTTTACATTCTGTCCTCTTTGCTGCTCGGGGCAGTTCAATAATTAGTAGATTTGTGACATGAGTAGTGTTAGATAAGATATACATATTTCAACTCTTGGGGATCAAGTTCATTCAGCTGATATAAATACAAAAGAGAATCAGTGCATTGCGTGAACATATGGAGTATGAAAAATAAAGAATTACAGAATTTTGCAATAGTTGATAAATGCATAAAATAGATTAACAGCTGGAGAAGTCTCAAATTATAAAAATAGTAGCTTTTGTAAGAGCAATGGGTAAAAAAAGCAGGATAATACTTTAGGAGTAGCCACCACTACATGTTCAGGACCTCTGGTGACACATGGTCAGTGAGCTGAGAAGCGGTGTTAGTGGCTTTATGGTAGAGCTGCAACCAAAGATTATTTTCATTATTGATGAATCATTTGGTCTATAAAATGTCAGAAAACAATGAAGTACCTACAGAAGAGGATCAGGACACTGTAAAAAAAAAGTTTTTTTCCTCAGAATTCTGACTTTAGGCCTTAAACATCTCTTCAGTAAGTCTGTGATGGCTTTAAATGTACTGTTTTGTCAGTTGGATATCCAAATATGTATTGGATTCAGTATGATATGAATTAGACAAAAGCATAAAATGTAAATATTTGAGAGAAAAAATGATCTCAACAATCGATTATCAATACTTGTTTTTCTGTTAATTGACTCATAGATTAGTCAACCAATCCTTGCAGCTCTACTTTACGGTGGGTCTGTACACCTGAAACAATACAAAAAAACATCTAGATAAACTGAAGCAGTGCATACACACAGGCATCTTTGGTTCAGCTGTACGGTTAAAGATGTGTCGTAGTAGCTGAGGTAATAAGTTAAACAATAAGCACCAATCCACATTTGACACAAAAAATACCTGTTTCCCCATAATGCTGTTGGCTTTATAACGGGGCTTCTCCTGTTTTATGTACAGTGGGACATTTCATTGAAAGCTCAAGGCATCACACAGTCATTGTATATTCCATATCTGAGCTCTGTGGCTCGTGGGGGGGGGGGGTTAATCGGTATTCAGATCCCCCTTGTTTGGTTTACTACATGGACAGAGACGCGACACTAGACCACTGTCAGTTTTGTGTCAGCTTCACTTCAGTCTTTCACAAGTTCTTCATGCAGACCTGGCAGCGGCTGATGCGTGACAGGAGCTGGCCCGCTTTGAGCGTCTCTGATGAGGGCTCAGTGTGGAACGACTGATCTATGGAGGTTAGCCAGAAGCTGTGCTTGTTTGCAAAGTAGTGGCATGTGCCTTTGGCCCCGTTACACTCAATGAACGGTGTTGTGCGGAAGTCCTCCAGGCAGGAGCCGGGCGACGACAGGGACTGACCTCCGCCTTCATTTCCTGCTGCTGTGTGCTGTGGAGACAAAGGTGAGAGGAAGTGAGGCAGGCGTGAAGTGAAATGACCAGAACTAGTCCACATTAATAAAAACATGCAATGTAGAATAATGCCCACGCTTTGTAACAAGAAGTAATGTCTTCCCAAATGAACAAGTTTGTATTATATTGAATTCAACAGGAAACAAAGATTGTAAAATGGTCGAGGGATAAGCTTAAAAAATGCTGGATCCTACACTTCCCACACTGCTTGACACTCAACAGTGCCTTTCCATGAGACCCTCTCTGTCACGAAAACACCCACATCTCTCAGTCTCCACATTCCAAGTGTGTAACAAAGGCTTTCTGGTATAAGTAAATCCAAGATTTCCAAAGCCAATGAATACATTATACAACTGATGAGCAGTTGTACCCTGTCTATCAGGGGTGTGCCATATCATATCTCTCATGGCAACGGGGTTATAATGTTTTCTGATTGTTAAAACTTAACATCATTATTACACACCACTTAAGTTAAAGACAGGCAAAAGAGATTAGATGTAAAACAAATGATGGTTACATGTGGAGTGTGAGAAGAATGTTACAACAGAAGGGGGCAACAACAAACTTATTTACACACCTTGAGCAGAAGCAGGAGAATAAGGAGAGACAAAAATCAAAAGCTATAATGCAGAATTATTTTGGGGCGAGATCTACTAATCCCACTTACTGTTGTGCGTTGTTATGTTCTTACATCTTACATGGTTACATAACGAAAAGTCCCATGCACAGGTTGAAAAAACAGTCCTGATAAATCCAGAGCTCCATCAGAACTGTTTAAAATATTTATTTCAGAAGCTGAAAAGTCTCCTCCCTCTTGTCAAGTTTATAACTACAGCTTTTAGTTTTGCTGCTGAAATGTGCCAGGATATTTGCTGCTGTAAAATTACTACGTGCATGGAAACGTTTCGAATAGAACTGGAGCACAGATGACTGATAGACAAACACATGAGCGTATCAGCCTTCCCTCTCCTGTTTGTATGGAAACAAGACTGTAACCCACCATGAGGAAGGAGTAGCCGATCCACAGGCTGCGCCAGCCCACGGGACACTGTGGGATGGTGATGTCCTGGCTGTGGATTGCGATGGCAACTGATGGAGCCTCGCACACTGAGCAGCGGCTGATGTACGGTTTGATTTCTCCCTCTTCTACGGGCATCATAGGAAGAGGAGCGGTCGTCGACAACCAGTAGGACTTATCATTCCTACTGGCATAGTAACAAAGGTCTCCAGGGTTACAGTACAGGAAGGGCATGGTGCTGAACCGTGGGAGGCAGGAGCCGGCCAGACCTGGGAAAGGACAATCAAACAAAACACATGGTTATTAATGTATCGCATTTCATACACAATCACTATGTAAAGTGGCTTTACACAATTATTGTGAAATAATTACACATTTCCGCAGATTAAGAAAAAGAAGGGTTCTTAGAAGAGAACAGAAGAGCAGGTTGGGTTGTAGTCTAAGAGTATAAGCTTCAAAGTTTTGAACCGAGCTTCAAAATAAAAATGGTAAATGTTAAAATGTAGAATAATATAAACACACAGAGGAGAATAATGTTTAATTTAATCTTGTTTGTAGTGGATCAAAATTGGAGCACATATTATATCCTCTCATCCATCGTCTCCTGTGATATGATGTTGCACAGCACTAGTAGCCACAGGCTGTGATAGCAGCTAGCTGGCTCGTTGCTGCTGTCTTCTTGTTGGCCATGTTGAAAAAAACAAACACGGGGCAGCTAATTGCTGCTAACAGTAGCTGCTGCTAGCTAGTTAAAACAGTTAACTGTACTGTAGATATGCGTCGCTAACTGCAGTAGATATCTCTTCAACATAAAACAACAATGTTATAAAATCATTTTTTAATACTCTGTTAATAATCTTCTAACATATCTGACCATTAAGGAGGTGCTGGATTATTAACACAATACTGTGACACCCCTACTCTGAAAATGAGTTCAATCTGCAGCATGTGTGGTCTGACAAAGTAGTTTCTGTTTTGAGTTTTGTTGGAAGGTGTACGCCAAGTTTATTGTATGAGCTGTGGCAAAAGCACCACAGGTCACAATTACGGATGATTCATTCATTTTCCTGCTTTAGAATTGTTTATGTTTTGTGAAATCTGGTGAAATTTATAGCAGATCTTCAAAAGGAATTTTCTTTCCAGCTAATGCTCTGCCTCATGAGACACAATCTGATTACATTGTTTTTTAGTCAGTATAGTCGGTCACTGTTGGCATGAACTGGCATACTGAATTGAATTACACTTGGAGGATGGAGAACAAACAGTGGGAAAGATGACGTAACAACTGAGAGCACCAATGGCACTGCCTCAGACATGACTGTGAGATTAACGTAAAACAAGTTTGTCTTTTTCTGTATGCAGTCGTGATCATTCTCTTTCTCAGATCAATCCCACTAATGGAGCACTAATTTGATGAACAAGACAACAAGTGTCATTGAAATTAAGAACACTTGTCTCGTCAAACTGTGCCAGCAGTGAGATCTGATGAGCCCGACCTCTGTGGAATGTCTTCTGCTTCATTGGACTATAATGTCGGCAAATTAATGTGGGAATGTTCCACCATCAATGCATCCAGCCTGGCCTGTACCGTAACAAACTCACACTGTGGAGACGCTTTGCAAAATCCCCGAAATCATATCTATACCCTGCAGAACACAGAAATGTCACTGAGAACATTAACATACTGGGGAAGACTGTCACAGTTCACCCTGACTTACCCAGATCCTGGTTGTGTGCCTTTTCCTGGCCCTCAAGGTACAGAAGACTGTACCCGTCCCATAGTTTAGACATGCCCACAGGACACATGGGCGTCTGCTCCGTCTGACTGTGTTTCACCAGTAGGTAACCCACGCTGACGCTGCGGCCCGGCATACCAGGCAACCCAGGGACACCAGTGTTACCACGGAGGCCTATAGAGAGATGATGTGTTCAGTGCTGTGTTCTGAAAGATGAACTCAAGTAGAGCTGTAACAAGTAATCAATTAATCGACTAGAGGATTGAAAGAGTTTCAATCAAGTAAAAATGGCAGTGGGTCCTTCCATACACATACTGTATACACTTGATATATCACAATAAACCGTGATTACGCAAAACAGGACATAGGACACTTCATACACGTGGCCTAAAACTTTCTTAACTTCCCTCAAACCCTGCCAACCATCTCTGCTAAGATTGTTACATATTAATATACACACAGACCTCTATCTGCAGCTCGGTGCTCATCATTTTCAGATTACTTTATTCACTGTACCAATGGTAACAAACAATAACAATCAAAAACCTCTTGGTAGCCGGCTCCCTGCTTAAACCTCCACCTACTTTAAATCCTTTAATCCCAGCTAATGAACCTAATCCCAAACTGCCCCACTGTATCAGACGCACCTTCCCTGCCTTGCAGACCAGGATGGCCCCTTGGTCCATCACTACCACGGAATCCAGGCACCCCTGGTCTACCAGAAATGCCAGGCATGCCCTTCTGTCCGGCGGGTCCCATGAAACCTGTACAGGAAGAGGTTACGTGTATGTTGCTTAGTTGGACATTTCACTCAGGGATGCTCAACAACATTTGTCTTATAAGAATAACTTACCTCCATCCCCAGGAGGCCCATGTGGCCCTATTCCCCCTCTAATCCCCTGTGGTCCTTGGATACCCCGTGGTCCTGAAGGGCCCCTCTCTCCTAGAATTTTGATGGGAATTGGAGGAGGACCCTGGTTGCCTGGGACCCCACGAAAACCTGCAACACAAAAGATGATGTAATAGTGTATGATGATATGTACTAACAAGTGAGCAGTCTGTATGTTAAGTCAAATTACTTAATTTACCTGGAGGTCCAGTGCTCCCTTTGGGACCAGCTGGTCCTCGTTCTCCCTTCGCACCAGTCACACCAGGAAATCCCATGAATCCTTGCTCTCCTTTCACCCCTGTAAGAGGAAATATAGTGAGACTATACAAAGATCCCAGCTGGTGAGGGGGCTCTATGTAAAAATTTAAAGAAATTAACAGACATAAACATTTTTTTATTTCTGGATTGTAATGTTACATGCAAAATGAAACCTTCCCTGTCTCTCTCGGTTCCCAAAAGCTGTTCCTTTGTGAAGTCAGATTTACGTGACAGTCTGATAACATGAGAACACACACTGACCATGTATTTTGGATTGGTTGTTTGAACTGACAAATATAAATAAAAATCATAATGATTTGTTCAAAAGTACTATGATTGGATGTTTAATTTGCCCTAACATCTACTACTGCAAAAATGTCACTGGTGGCAAACAAGTGGCCATTTAAAAATTCAACACTTAATGCTTACCTTTCTTCCCAGAAACACCATTTTGCCCCCTTGATCCTAACACCCCTTGATCTCCTTTGTTCCCTTTCATTCCGGGGAATCCAGGAAACCCACTTCCTCCTGGTATACCCTTTTCTCCAGGGGGGGCATCGGCACCAGGATACCCTCTGGCTCCAGGGAAACCTGAGAGAAAAAAATAATGTCACAAAGTTTATAAATGTAGTTAGTATTGTTGGTCACAGGTCAAGTGAATAGCACTGATTATATTGTAACAAAGCAATGTTTTGAACAGCGTGCACCACCCATCTGGAGTGTGTTTCGGCCCACATCACAAGATATTACAAAGCTAAACGTACAGAAATTAGTTAGATGTCAAAATTATTAATACCTTTGTGGCACAGGCCTCTGATTTACTTCTGTTGCTAAAAATGTAATGATTTAGGTTTTTGGTTCATTGTTTCCTGTTTTATTTTGTAAATTATAGATATATCTATATGAGTTATGTTTGACTTCCCACTTCCTGTCTTTAGTTTCTTCCCTGACATTTGTTCATTTGCCTCGGTGTATTTAAGTCTGTTGGTACTTTTTGTTGGTTCGTCTGTGTCCTTGTGTGTCCTCTGTGTTCTCACTTTCGTCCTCTTGGCTTCTAGTTTGTCCTTAGTTTTGTATTTATGTTTGAGTTTTTCCTTCAACTTTCCTTTGCTGCATCTTAGCATGATGTTGGATTTAAGATGGATCAGCTCATCATTAAAGCAAGCTTTGTTGTTTAAACTGCCTGCCTCTGAGTAGTGAATGAGCAAAGAAAGGATTTGACAGCAACACTGTAAACACTGTACCAATTCTTCTTCTTCTCTTCTTTCTTAAACTAAAACTGTATCTTCTCACCTTCATACCCTTTAGCTCCAACAAAGCCAGGGTCCCCCCTGGATCCTGGCTTGTCTGGTTTCCCATCTGGTCCACGGGGGCCACGGAGTCCTGGAGTTCCACTTTGACCACGGTCACCTGAGGAAATTAAACAGCATTGACCAAGTCATTGACCTCATTGTTGGTGTGCATCATGTTATCAAGAGCGCAGCATGTTTCTTAGATGGCCTAACTTGTTCCTCATCATACTGAAGAATCATTACTAACCTGGAGATCCTTGGAAGCCTTTAAGACCGGCTATGCCAGGATCACCTGGTTGGTTGTTGGGGTCGCCGCCTTCTCCCTTCTCTCCTTTGGGCCCTGATTCCCCAGCTGGTCCAGTGATATCCAGACCTGATAAACAGACAAACAGGAACATGTGTCTTTACATAACATATGATCTGAGGCATGGTTTCTACTCCATAATCACTGAATGTCGCGAACAATTCAGAAATACATCCTCAGTGACTTTACCAATTTTACAAGTTTACTGCTGTAAAGCCCCTGAAATCATGGTTTAAAATCTTACATTTTATATATATATATATATATATATATATATATATATATATATATATATATATATATATATATATATATGTGTGTGTGTGTGTGTGTGTGTCTGTGTCAGGTTTTGCAAAAGTTTCATCATACTCACAGGGGAGATGTAGGTTCACTCTCTATGCTCTAATGATGCATAGAGAGTTTAAAAAAACACAATGCAGAAAAAGATGCTTTAGGCCATTTACAACTTTTAAACTTCTAGTCACGTTTACCATTGCAGTGCACTGATGTCATTTTAAGCAGGTAAAGTGTATTGTTAAACTGTAAACTATCCTGGCTCCCTTACATATCTCTATCACAAGTGTTTAGTAACCACATCTGAGGGATCAGTGCAAAAAATGTGTGTTTGTCGACCGGTATATCGTTTGCTGCCTCTGTAGATATAAAAGGCTCACTCTTAGGTAACGAAAACACAGCATTTTGATTAGAAACTCATGGAAACAAAGTTCAGAATACTACTTTCCATTTCTACCAGTATTCAATTCCATTTTTGCTCCTAAATCCCTCTAAATCCCACACACTGGACCTTTAAGCTAATTTCTGGCTCAACATTCATTATATGTGATATTGTGATGTTGCATACCTGGTTTTCCCTGGACACCCTTTTGTCCCTTCAGTCCATGTAGTCCATAAAGACCCTTCAGGCCAGGGAAACCTGCATACATTAGCATAGATTAGAAGGAGGAATATGGTGGACAACAAAGGATGTAGTTTAAAGAAAAAGAAAGAGGACACAGGTCTGATTGGGTTACCTTTTTCTCCTCTGAAACCAGGGAAGCCCGGAAGTCCTTGTTTTCCGGGTTCTCCTGGAAAACCTTTTGGACCTTGGCTACCAGGGGATCCCTTCTGTCCATCTGTGCCTGCAGAAAACAGATATGTTGTTATTAAAATTGTGTATAAGTCAGGTTTCAGGGCAAGTTTAATGCTGCTCTACATGTGAAGTTAATGGGTGTCTCTTACCTGTGTTTCCTGGTATTCCTGGTTCACCTGACACTCCCTTTCTACCTTCGATGCCATCAGAACCAAGTGTGCCCCTGTCCCCAGGGTTTCCAAGCAATCCTTTCTGGCCTGATAACGGTCCATAAAACACATCGTATCAGTCAAGAATGAGCCTTTGAAGGAGGAGCAGTTAGAAAATCTGCATGAGCTACAGTTTGTACCTGGGTCTCCTGAAAAACCAAGCTCTCCTCTCAATCCAGGAACTCCTGGAAGATCTATACGAGGGCCTCTCTCTCCTGTGATGGTGATCAAACGGTATTATAACCTTACATATTTTAATCATCTAGATCCACTTGTGTGAAGATAACATTTGACGTTGTACCTTTGATGCCCTTTCTTCCTTTGTCTCCTGACGCACCATATGCTCCGGGACTTCCTTTAATTCCCTGAAAGGTAACAAATGAACAACTTACAAACATATCAAACTTTTGCATGGAATGCTGCAATGAAAGGAATTTAATGAACATTTATTTGTAGCTACAAAACAACAGTAAAATGAAACAAATTATGACATGGTGACAGAGTGAGTGCAATAATTGATATTAGTCGACTTGACAGGGTACTTAAGCACTTTGATAATGTAGAGGGGAATGCAAAGAGGCAGATTACAAGATAAAGGCTAGTTTTCCATATAGCAACTAAGCAGAAATTAGACCTTCACTCCTTTCAAACTGGCAAGTTTGTAATAAAGGCTTTTTAAAGGTAAAGTCTATGTGTGGGAAACACTGACATAAAAATGGAACAACAACCATAGAGAGCTGAGGGAACCTGAAGAGTTGGCTCATAATTCGCTGGGAGTTCATCGTTCCAAATGTCCAGTATGGCTATGCTCACCGTTTTGCCAGTCATTCCATCAAAACCAGAAATTCCTTTATTTCCAGTTAGGCCTGGCATTCCTTTCAACCCTGGCAGCCCCTGTGGACCAGGATCTCCTTGGACACCTTTCACATTGCTGGGGTCTCCAGGAAGACCATGATATCCCCCGGAGCCCGGCACACCAGGTAAACCCTTAGAACCTTTAGGAAAGGAAGAATGTGAGGAAGTGAAGTGAAGGAGGATGAAGGAGGTAAGAGAGAAAGAGTGACTGATATCAGATTGTGACTGCACACCTCTCGGCCCGGTGAAACCTTTAGTTCCTGGATATCCAAGGTCTCCCTTGGCTCCCTTCATGTCAACAATTATCTGGGCTGGGATGTGCGGCTTGTCCCCAGGTGGCCCTCTCAAACCTCGATCACCTGGCAGACAATCATGTTCACAAGAGAGATGGTGAGTTATGTGGTCAATTTTTTGTGACAAAACAAAACACAGCACACCATAGACCCATTTAATAACAGAATACTCTCACCTTTTGGCCCCTGATGACCTGTCACTCCTTTAGGGCCAACTTCACCAAAGACTCCAGGTTCTCCTCTAAGCCCGCTGAAGCCCTTCACTCCTTCGTCACCCCTCATCCCCTCAAAGCCTTCCATGCCAGGAGACCCTTTGTATCCTGTAAAACAGGGATCATAAGGAGACACCGAACACAAACATTTCTCCCCAAAATGAAGAAGTACAAATTATGACTTGCTGACACTGACTTAAAGTCATCAGGTCACTGTACTGTCCACCCTACAGAACTATCTGTTGTGTAATCGGAAATCTTTAAGTCCTTGTGGTTTGCACACTACATGACATGACTTTTTCATCAGGAAGAAACACTAACAAGTCTGCAATGGCTTATGTGGGACAGAATTGATTTCTTTTACAATGGATGCCCGCGAGAAACGAGCGGTCCAAGTTCTTTATGCGCTAATTTGCTAGTTTACTCTTCTGTCTCTCCCTCTAACTCTTCTCCAAGCTCTTGTCTGCTCTTACTGGTACAGTACCTCTTTGCATCAATCTCCCAATCAATCCTCAACAAGGCTACATATTTAGCATCCTTGATAACTTTTGAGGTTCTCCAAGCTTTTGGATCATGTCTTTCAGTTCCATCACAGCAGTCAAGCACCAATTTGCCTCTTATCTAAGGGCTTTTGTCAGCCATCTCCTTAAAATGTCCACACATGGAACATGGAGTGCTACAGTCCTGTATTGTGATGCTATGCACTCTTTATTCTTTAAGGAGCAGATATTAAAAGTAAATATCTTTGGAACAAACCTTTCATTCCAGGAAGTCCTGGCCGCCCATCAGCACCAGGCAATCCTGGGTCACCTGATGGGCCATACTCTCCAGTGGCACCATCAGCACCATACGTCCCTGGGACGCCTTTTAATCCTATTGGACCTGGAGGGCCTGGGTCTCCTTCAGTTCCCCTCTCTCCAGTTAATCCTGGTGAGGGGATGACATACCAGGAGGAAAATGTCAGACATGAAAGTGAACATTTCTTAGAGTCTGTCCATGTGTATGTTTGTCTTACCTGGCTGTCCAGTAGCACCAGGTGGCCCAGGTGGACCTGCTCTCCCAGGATCACCAGGGTAGCCATATCTGCCTGCTGGCCCAGGCCTACCTTCCTCCCCCTGCAGGCCTGCAGGGCCCTTCTCACCCTTGAAGCCTATCATTCCAGGCATGCCAGACATTCCTGAAGAACAGGTGAATGAGAACATAAGATAATAGCTCTAAAATCCTTTATTTTTCCAAATGTTCCCAGTAATGCTGCAAGTAAAGGAACACGGCAAAGCAAGAGGTGTGGGTAGGATAATTGAACTGACGCTCAGATGTGGCTAACCTGGATAGCCTGGTTTTCCTGGTTCACCAGTCTGGCCTTTTTCTCCTCGAAACCCAGGCGGCCCCGGGTCACCTGGGGATCCTGGAGATGCTCCCAGGATCTCTCCATGAACACCCTTTTCACCTTGTGACCCGTGTCTGCCAGACACACCAGGAAATCCAGGGACCCCTACTGAACCTTTCCGGCCAGGATTCCCCAAGTTTCCACGAGGTCCGGCAAAACCTGTATTGGAAAACCAATAACTTCAACAAAAGATACTGCTCAGGGGTGTCATTAACAAAAAAAATCTTGTGATTGTCCAATCATAATTCAACAAATGCTAGTCCTGTCCTCGTATCACAGAAGAAATTCCTAAACTCTCCAACAAGCTAACATCAATGTTAGCTTCTCCAACAAGCCAACAACAGTGATGGGCTCTTAATCAGACAGACATCGATGACTTCTTGTCACTCCTTACCTGGTGGTCCAGGGCGGCCTCCTATGCCTTGTTCTCCTGTTTCGCCTTTCTCACCAGTCTCTCCAAGTGGACCCTGGACTCCTTTTTCTCCCCGAGGACCTTTTTGGTTTTTCAAATTATACACAACACATCAAAAATGGTTCAGGGCTGGTATCCTGCAAGCAACATTCAGCACTAGTTTCTAGTTGTGTTACCTGGAAAACCTGGTAGCCCAGTGAGTCCTGGAGCTCCAGGCAGCCCTGGAGGTCCTGGAATAGGATCACAAGAACCTAAAAAGAAAAAAATACAGTCTTAAGGAGAACATGATACTTGTATGTGAAGGATGTGGAAATGACTATATCGGTTCAAGTGATTTTTGTCTGCTGCCCAGCGTGGATTGTGTTTCAGAAGCTAAGTTTATCATTACATTAGCTGCAATATCAGTTCACTAAATCTCATTTGTGAACATTAAAAAATTATCATGCACACAAGTCAAATATTCCAGAGGCAAAGCACAAAAAGGTTGTTATAAAGAGAGCAATCGGTGAAGGCGTTTCTTATACCAGCTACCTGTTACATCCACCTGTTCCCCATCTCCTCTTGGACTACAGCCGCCTTTCAGTTTCAAACGAGAGAGAATCAAAGAGAGAGGCATTCGGAACAAGAGTTATTCAAAAGCACAAGCACTATGTCAAACAAGCTTCGCAGCAGCTGGTTTGAAGGATGCAGCCTGTGCATCAAGTAGACAACACCAGGCGAAGACAGACAAAATAAATAAAACAGGAGCATATACTTGTCATGCTTTTTCTCCTTTTTTTATTCACAAGCCATTAATGTTCATTCCCGTTTCACTGCTTTGCATAATAATACAAAAGAGAGTTTTTCAAGAGAGGTGAAGTAAAATGAAATACTTAGTAGAGGGAATCAGCACAAATCGCTGCGGAGACATAAAGCCTTGAAGGAGAAATATGCAACCACATTTTGAGAATATATAGGGTAGAAGGCAGTCAGCTGCCTCTCACCTGGGCTGCCAGGTGTTCCTGGAACTCCTTCATAACCTGTGATGCCATCATCACCAGGCAAACCACGTTGGCCTTTGATGCCCTTGAGGCCTTCGCCTGGTTCTCCTGCTTGCCCGGCCACACCGGGTCGACCAGGCAGACCTGGGAAACCTTTGTCTCCACGTAGTCTGCTAGGAGCCTCTCCCTGTTGACATCAACCAGCACAAACATTAAACTTAGATGAAACCTAAATGTACATATTAAAAGTCAAGTGTGTAGTATTTGATGTTGATTCACAGAAATTAAATAAAACATTCATAACTATGTTTTCATGTGTTTAATCACCTCAAACTAAAAGACAATGATTCAGAGGCATTTAATCGTAAGTGGAGGGTTTATACTCATTAAACCATGGTCCAGTAAATTTAAAGCTAACAGGTCAATGTCAGTGTTAGCATCTCAAACCAGCCTACAACAGTGTCATAATCATGTTTTTATTTGTGTATAATCATCTGGAACTAAGAATCAGAGATGCTAGTTTCTTCAGCACTGGTGTGAGCTTCTCCAACAGGTTCTATTATGAATATCAGATTATATTTCTGCTAATATAACAGAATATGATTTTATTCTGTTAGCAGAAATAAAATATAATATCTATAATCATCTTTTCATTTGTATATAATCACCGGAAACTAAGAATCAGTGTAATTTAATTACATAAGAAAGAGCGCTTTATGTTAACAGTGGGAGGACCGGGTCCGCCATGTTTCTACAGTAGCGAGCAATGTCGGGAAGGGTTTAGGTGAGGGGTGTTCAGTTGGTTGCAGTCAACAACCTCACTACCAGATGCCACTAAATGTTATACACTGGACCTTTAGGTCACCAAAATAAGCAGTGTATGATGAGTCTAAAGAATGATGTGATAATGGAGATGACTGGTTGACTCACTGGAAGACCTCGGCTCCCTGGGAAACCAGGCAAACCATCTTGGCCTGGAGCACCCGGTACACCCGGCCGTCCATTTGGCCCAGGAACCCCTGGGTCTCCAGAATATCCTGTACATACATACACACAGCAGGAGTCATTATCCGTTATGTGGACCTTCTTGTACTCTTGGTGCTGCTATGAAATGAGGTGAGATAAAATGTGCACCTTTCTGTGTGGCCATAGTCTCTGGCCCTTTTTGACCTTTTGGGCCTGGCACACCACTGAGTCCAGCAGGTCCCTGTGAGACAACAGAAAAGAGTCTGAGGAACCAGGAAAAACGAAAACAGGTTTAAGGAAAGAATAAGTGACAATGGTATGACTTGATTAGGCTTACAGGGAATCCGTCTTCTCCACGGGGGCCTGGGTCTCCTACGTCACCCTCCTGACCAAACTCTCCAATCATCCCAGCGTCACCAGGTTCACCAGCAGGACCAGGTTGCCCCGGGGGAGAGTTCACAACAGAGCATTCACATTCCCCGTGATCTCCTGAATGTGGACACCATCGCAGTCACAGGTCAGCACATTACTCAGAATATTATCAATTTAACTGACCACTTATGGCAAACTAAACAGGGGAGTAAGCACTTCAGAAATCTGTATCTTTATGTCAACAGTCTTCTTTATCATGCACAGTATGACTACAGCACCTTTCACTCCTTTATAGCCTGCATTGCCGGGCCTTCCTCTCCCACCGGGGGCCCCCTTGAAGTACTCAGCCCCTAGAGACATTAAAAAATACATTTAAGGTGCAGACATTTAAAGGTGTCGTCTGTAAGGTAGCCCCAAAACTAAAGGGGGCAGTATAATCACTAACTGCTGTGCGATGTACGGTTGTATTTTCTGTTTTCTAAGAAAAATTGGTGTAAAAATATTTCCTTTCTTGACATTTAAGTTCATTTTGTTGATTTATAGGACAACATAGCTAACCTTCCACTGCATAGATCATCCAGCTGAAATTACGAGGGATGTCAAGCTATCGCCTCTTGTGGTACAAAGTGGTATTACGAGAGCAGACAGGCCAGGGTAGCTAGTTGCATGCTAACTTCAGTAGACATCGCTGAATCACAGTAAATGGATATCTTTTGTTTAAATCTAAAATTCCAGCCTGCACTATCTTAGAAATTGCCCCTTTATAACTAGCTCACTCACTCACTCACTCACTCACATGTTCCTTTGGGTCCTGGAGGGCCCCTGCCCCCTGGGCGACCGCTGGTGCCTGGGGGTCCTGCACTGACAGCAGGGCGTCCTGGATCCCCTTGTTGGCCCTTCTCTCCCGCCTCCCCCTTAAATCCAAATGGCCCGAATAATTGCCACACTGACAGACACAAAGGCAAGTTAAAGAGAGATTTTTGAGATAATATTTGGTTAAAACTCAAAGAGTTCATCACAGGTTTCGCTTATCTTGGAGAGGTTGAGTTTACACACCTTGTTGCCCATTGTCGGAGGCCGGGCGTCCCGGGGGTCCGGGGATGCCTTGGTCTCCAACTGGGCCCCTCTCGCCCACTGGACCCTGCTCACCAGGAGGACCAGGAGGACCAGCTTATCGAGTCAAAGCATAATTAATAAAAAACAAGGACTTCAATCAGCGGCAGACATGTTCTCTCTGTAACTGCTATAATTCTGATGTAAGTCTGTTGTAGCCCTTTAACACATATGAAGGATTATTAAGAGTTTATGACTGTTGTATCCTCGTCTGAATGTACTGTAATAATAACAATGATTGTTCTGCTTATTTCACAAGAAGCTCTATTCTTCATCAGATTCACATCCTATCTTGAGAATCTGACCTTTTGCTTTGACAAGTCTGTTGAAGTTCAGTGATGTCAGTAATGTCTCCACACAGTTTCACTTCATGTCAGCATCACTTTTGGCAGATCATGTGCTGTTAACACTTGAGAGACATCGGGGTCATCATCAAACAGTTGTTTTATTCAACGTACCTGTTGAAGACCAAGGCCAACTGGGGCCTGATGAAATCAGCAGTCCTGCGTCACCTCTGACTCCCTGAAACACAAACCTGACGTCAGTCTTGAGTGTAAAGATCAGATGAGACTGGGTGAGATCACATGCTGCATGTGCACACACTGTCTTGAAAATGACTGTGACACATATCCTGTTGCAATCTGTGTTGATGAAGTCGTCCAGGTCATGGTAATTCGATACAGCACTTCGTTGTAATCTGCACATCTGTCACCATATCTTGTGTTCATTTTGATTGTTAATCTAGTTTCTATCTCTGACACTGATAAGGTTTAAACAATGTGAGCAAAATGTTATTAGTCATATTTGAAGAGTGAGGTGGTATAATGGCATTTTAATTCCAGTGACTATATAAAACTGTGTGTTCAGTTCACTCAGGTTTTGCTATAGTGACTGTGAACCAGTTTGAAATTAGCCAGTCAGCTGTAATTTGACTCTGAGCCTCTTACCAGAGACCTTACCTTTCTGCATTCTGCTGCGGGCATAATGACAACCTAACTTTAGATGTGAATGTGTAATTGTCAGTCAGATAGACAGAGGTTTAGATGCATTATCAGTGACAATCATCATAATGATCGACGATCAACTCAAACTCACCTTGATTCCATCTCTGCCTTTTGGACCTCGATCACCGGGGTCCCCCTGAGAAAATTGCCATCAGATAGTTATAAAAGGACTGATTTGATTTGACAACCAATAATGATACAACATCTTTTACACAAACATACCCTCTCTCCAGGACTCCCATCTAGACCAGATTCACCCTAGAACAGCATAAAAAAACAAACTGTTTACATACATATATTAATATTAACTGATCATGTGTTTAGGGACAGCTTCTGGATGACATGTGTACAAATGTGTCCGTGCTCACCCGAAGTCCAGGAAATCCCATTATACCAGTTTCTCCTTTGTTGTCAGCCTGAAAAATGTGAACAAAAGAAAGACAAACAAAAGAATTTGATGCTGTGTCAAACCTATTCAAGTCCAGAAAATGCGTATGATCGTTATGCGTGATCACGTACCCGATCTCCTATTTCTCCTTTCAAGCCTTTCTCCCCACGAGGCCCCTAAAATAATAAAAGGATATTATTGCATGCGTACATGTGTCATAGTCCATTACTCTCCTCGTAATGTTTGATATTTTAGAGACCATCTCTGAATGTAAATACATGTAATTACTGCAGTTTAATGAATAGAGATTAATATGTATTGCTGATGTACAGACCGAAGGTCCGTAGGGGGGCAGCGTATGCTGATGTGTTGAGTTTCCTGGTGGCCCCGGTGGTCCGATGTCCCCCTGTGGTTTAAGAGGGAAGTGCAGCAGAAGTCAGACAACTCAGGGAGAAACAAATCTGTCTCAAGTACACAGATCCTTCATGTAAGTGAAAGTACCAAGCTGAAAATCGACAAACAGTACACAGTATATACACGTAAATATGTGTAATTTACTTTCACTTGTGCTTTTGATACTTCAGTACATGTAACATCAGATATTTTAAGACATTTACTCAAGTACTGTTCAAATGGGTGACTTGATATCTTAACTTTTACTTAAGAATGACTTCTGGGTACTTGTTTACTAGAGGTCAATCAATTATTAAATCTAATATTCATCATCGATTGATTATTGGAATTAGTATTTTTTCCTTTAATTGAACACCTGCAAAATAAATAAATTTAAAAAGGCTCTGATGCAGAAATACTTGTAGTAACAACGTAGTACCTTAAAATAGTAGCATAGTTGAGTAAATGTAGCCCAGTTGGGTGGACACCACTGATACAATCTTAAATAACACATTTAATTTTTGAATGCATATTTTTATGTTAAAAGGCATAAAAGGTAGTTGAATAACAAGCACAAATGTTTCCTTGAAACTGTAGTGCAGTAGAGGTAGGATTTTAAGAAACACTCAAGTACAGTACTTGAGTAAATGTACATAGTTTGGGTTCCCCCACTGCGAATCGTTGTGTGGGAAAGTACACATTCAGACCTCAAACTGAAGTGGATCAGATGAATTGTGACCTAAATGAATTTGGTATTTTCCCATACATTCACATTAACAGCAGGCAACTCTGTTTTCATAGCATTTGCCTCCCAGCAATGACTTAACTAATGTATGTCAACATGCATTTGATGAACACGGTGACTCACTTGTTCTCCTTTGAGCCCTTTCAGCACTTTGGTCATGGTGCCCTGCCCAGAAAAAACAAACACAACTATGAAGCTGCATTTATAAATGTCCACTCCTGTTTGATGACATTTCATGCAGCATTGAAACGGTCATCTATCAAATCTATATGATATTATATTAAATATATGTTATTGTTGCATTACCTTTGGTCCACGAGGACCTGGAGGGCCTGTGGGACCCTAGAAGAAGACACAAACAATTGCATTATAATAGACTTGACAAGCTGTCATTAAAACTGCTCACTCACATACACACACACACACTTACCTTTGGCCCTGGGATGCCTCTGTTACCCTGCCATCCGGGATTCCCTGGCGGCCCCTGACAAAAATGAAGAAATATTAGATGAGAAAGATGGCAGCAACAGAAAACTGAATAACAATACTTAACACATTGCTGTGCCTTACAAATATTCCGTTGACCCCTGGAGTGCCTTGATCTCCCTGTCGAGAGATGGTCAAGAATAAATTCGATAATGTGACGTTACAGAAATCACTACGTTTTGTTTAAGCCAGCAGTTGTTCAGAACAGAAGTTATCTTTCTTCCTCACCCTGAAACGCTCCATGTACACACTCAGCTCCAGAGAGTCTCCCTTGGCTCCCTTCCTTCCGGGTTGTCCCTGAGAGATAACAACAGCAAAAAAACAAAAAAAACAACAAAAAAAAAAACACAGACAATAATGGTCACTCAAAGGAAATCAAACTTTGTATTCTTCAAGTCTCCATCCACACAGGATTGGAGTTACACCTACAGGAGGACCAGGTGAGCCGTTGTAGCCGGTTTGCCCCGGTAGCCCTGCGTCTCCCTGTGTCCCGTTACAGCCGTCAGCACCTGGCTTCCCCCTGGACCCAGCTTGTCCCGGGTGACCCTGCAGAGCCAATCATGACAGTCAAAACACATTACAGTCAGACTCAACACAATGTTGCAGTGACTTTCTATCGTATTGATCCAGAGTGATGGAGGGACTTACAGGAATGCCATCATTTCCAGAAAATCCAGGTACGCCCGTCATTCCCTGTGGAGCCACAAGAATCATCCATTAAACAAGAGGACACACGAGACTGCTCTCATTTTTTACATTAAGACAACAAAAAGAGCAAAATATCTTACTATATTTCCTTTAGGACCCACGATACCACTACGGCCATGGTCACCCTTCTGCCCCTTTGGCCCTTGGATGCCTGGATCACCTGCTCTCCCTGGGGGTCCTTGATGGCCCTGAGGACCAAGAGGCCCAGGTTGACCCTGAGATTGGAGAGGTAGACAAAAATGAGTTGATCAACTTAAAGTCAAAGGTGCAATACACCAAATCAAGTCCCAAAAGCAGCCCATTGGCTCAAAGTTTTGAGTTAAATTCATCAGAATGAATTATCATTTGATTTCTATTTATCAATTAATGTGAGGACGTTAGTAGTTTAGCAAAAGCCAAGCTAACATAGTGATATTTGGAGTAAAAACAAAATCATACTTACCTGTTGAAGAGAGAGGAGAAGATTATAAATAAAGACACATGTTATAAACAGGTAAGAACAAAAGTATCACAACAATGCAACAAGTGTGACAAACCTTATCTTATCAATTAAAACATTTCCCACAGGTTCACTCTGCGTGTATTTTCTGATTTCAACACAGGGTGGAGACAAAACCTTTTTCTTTGTGGGCTGAAATCCTCTCCTTCAGCTCTTCACAGCCCTCCAGTGGTCAAACAGTGTAACTACAGATGTGCACTGTCTGCACGCAGAGGCAATGCAACTATATACAGTGTTCATTCACTGAACACAAACGCAACACTCATGTTTTTCATTCCCATTTCCCATGAGTTTGAATTGAACACATAAGACTTGCCAGTCGCCAATTAATTTAAATCTGTGTCAGTGACAAGTTAGTCCATCTACCTGACAGGTGTGGTATATCAAGATGCTGATTAAAACAGCACGATTATTCTCACTCTGCAACACTGTGTCTACTGTAGAAACCTTCTGGTTTCTGGGATCCAATGTCTACACCTGCCTCAGGAGCTGTGGATCCAGTTCTCCAGAGCAATCATCCAGTCTGTTCCCAGCACCTCCATCACTGCCTGGTTGTGGTTCGGACACCACACTGAACACTCTCCTTCTTCCCACAGGCCATGACGCTGATGAACAGTTACATCAGCCTCACCTTGTCAATAATAAATGTGTGTATATAATATGCAGGTTAATTCATAGAATGTATATAGACCTGAATACATGCACATAATCTGCATTATCAGTCTACACTATGGATGCCATTTATCCAGTATTTATTCTTTATTCATTGTTTCTGTATGCTGATTTTACTGTTTACAATATAGAGAAAGGTGACTTGTATACAGAATTAAAGTATGGTGTATTTTTATTTTTAATCAGCCTTGTAAAGAGAACCTAAAATTAGACAGAGAGATATGGAGATATGAGGAGGAGGAGGAGGAGATATCCTCATGGTAAAAGTGAAAGTCGCCTGATGAACAATACCTGAGTCTGTATTTATCTATCTACAGTATGTCATTTGTCTATGTTTGTAGTATCTGATATCAAATCTACTTAAGTATCAAAAATACAAGTAAATTATACACATGACATGTTCTGTATGTATAAACTATTATACTCTTGGTTGACTGGGTTTTCTGATGAATCACTGTTTTGTTTATCCGATTACTCATTAAATATAGAGATTAGTTCAAAAATGCAGTACTGAGTAACTAGTGACTTCAGTTAACAAATAAATGTAGTGGAGTGAAAAAATACAATACTCGCCTCCAAACTGTTGTGGGGTTGAATTATAATGTAGCAAAAAATGGAGATGACACCATAACACAATAATAATGTCTTTTTGTTTTAGAGTCTGCCTGGATACGGTTTTAAACCTGCACGCTGAAAGATCTCCTCCCTCTTTATCTCACGCACATCTGAGAGCGCCTCTAAAAACACACACACGTGCACACACAATGTTATTCCAGGACATGCCAGAGAGAGCAGTGAGCAGATTAAGCTGAGGTAGATAAAGCCAGACTCTGCTGTCAAATGTCTGTTAATGAAAAAAAAATACACTCAGCTGGACCAAGCAGACTTTAAAGGTCTGTTTAAAGAGCATTTTTGATTGCTGTCTGTTTGAAAACTGCAGACAGCCTCCTAATCTGTGAGCTAAATATAACTATTTGATTATATACTATATACTCAGAGTGATGAAAGATAGGGGGCAGGCGGGCAGATAGGAAGGAAGGAAAATGTGAGTCTGGCGGTCTGACAGCCATACTTGTGCTACATTTTTCAAGATCTTGGTTTTATATCCTAATACAGAGAGGGATTTGTGATCTGTCTACAGACCTGTCGCTGCATGTCAATGAGGAGAACAGCAGGATATAAAACACTATATATTTGTTTAAGGAGTTTTAACTGAAAGATCAGGTCGAACAGGTGCCTAAAACCCTCTCCGGAAACAGGATGTGTGTCTTTAACATCTCAGAGAGCGAGTGGACTCGGCAGAGAGTCGACGAGGGTTCTGAGGGATGGAAACAGATCAATATGTGGGCGGCACTTTTACAAGGGTGAAAAAGAACACGTGAGGGGGGAGACACCCTGGGAATTGAGTGTTTATATGGTCAAGGGGTTCATTGGGTCAGTCAGTGATGACCTCTGAGGCCTGACAGTGTTCCTGTGAGAACCAACAAACACACTGATGTTGTTTGTCCCCAGACAGAAATGGCTCTGAGCCCTCTCACACGAAGCCAGAGCCAAGGGGTCTCGGAGGAATTAATAAAACTACAGGGAGCCTAAACAGTGTCAGGCAACAATTCAAACAAGCTCACGGACAAATCAGATGCAGATAGTGTGAGATAAAGCCTCGGATGAACTCACATAACTGATGGTTAGACGTGTGCACTCATACAGCCAGTGTGTGTGTGTGTGTGTGTGTGTGTGTGTGTGTGTGTGTGTGTGTGTGTGTGTGTGTGGTAGTCAGTGCTGTGTCTATCGGTGGATTTTTGGAACAGGAGGTGTGTGTTTTGTCTCACCCCTGCAGCTGCTGCCTATAGAGACAACAGACCGACAACAGTCCTGTCAAAACATTTCAAACTTGTCACGAATCAAAGGCGTTGTGTTTCAGACAGTGTGTGCTGCGAATTTTTACCTTTCCACATTAGAACAGCTACAGCGCTGAGCATCCAGAGGCTCTGTCCAAGTACGATAACATCAATGTATCTTGCCCGCTATGATGATGCTATCACCATACTGGCGATTCTGAAACACTCGAGATATTCATGATAAATCATGATAAACTTTTAAAGGTGAAGACACAACATTAAATGAAAAAAAGCAGGAATTGCTTTTTGTACCAGCTACTTTTCTTATTTTTGTCTTCCACTGCACATTAGTAACCCCTCAGTGTAGGATTCTTAGATGTTAGGTGACATCATAGAGACACTAATTAAAGGGTATCAAAGGGATGTCCGTTGGTCACGGTTAGGGTCAAACTTTGCTTCTGCAAGAATGAAAAAATCAAAAGACTGATGAAATAACTGTAAGTGACAATTCAAGCGAGCACAACAGAACAGTTTTGTAACTTGTCCCATGTCTAACGTACTGAGAGGATGTCCCACATTTTTATTGGCAACAGCTTACAAAATCAAACAACTGCAAGACAGATGCTTTCCTAAAATCTGGCTTGTATTCAATGGTGCTGAGTAAAGCAGAGGATGTGTTTATTAGTTTAATAGGATCACTGTTTGCTCATGCCATGACTTCCAGGGGTCAGGGCTGCTCTTTCTGGGATCTGCTTCACACTAGTGGGCAAAGTGAAGATTAACCTGTCACTGTTATTGCTGCCTAAGCTACGGACAGCAGGAATTAGGTGGAATATGAAGGAAACTACCACAAAAAAGGAAAGGCAGCTGTGATGGGGCTGATAGGAATGTGATGTGTATTGCAGGTGTCTGGCGTCATGGTGGCACAAGAGGAAAAGTCAGGGGATCACCAAGGCCATGATCATGAATGTCTGTACAAAATGTGATGGCTATCTGGATACAGTTTTAGAGATATTTCAGTCCGGACCAAAGTGGAGGACTGAGTCATATGGTAGCAAAGCAATAAAACATAAAAATGTCAAAACAGCAATAAACAGGCAGAAAACAGCAGGACGGGAGGTCAAATATCTGCAACAAATCAGCATGTTAACATCTCTGACTCTGGTGAGAACAACATGTCAGAGTACTGATGAAACAGAGACAGAAAACAGCGCTGTTGGAATTAGTACATTTGCACCATCTTGTCAAGATCATTTGTAAAATATTTGATCTGGATGCAAACTGTCGCCTGTTTCCTTTGCTATGAAACCTCATGGTATGGAAAAAAGGCCCTCAGGCGTATGAAGTAGGGCTCACTCTACAATCACACCCTGACAGCTGTAAATCATCGTCCTCATGAAAAAGAAATCTGAAGACAAAGGTTCTGTCAGAGGAGTCATTTTGCTTTTATTCAAAGTCAAATATACAGTGACAGAGGGGCTGAGTGCAAAAGAGATCCTTGTCTAGAGCACTTGCACGGTACACTATGTGCACTCCTCTGTATCTTTCTGCATGGCTTAAACAGCAGGCTGATAAATACCAGTCTCCTTTCATAGCTGATAACGGGGGAGAGGTTTCTAAGTGCATATTTGTGTGTTTGTATGTGTGTGTGTGTATGTGCGTGTCTGTGTGTGTATGTGGACTTCCAGCACCTAACAGCTACGTGTGCTGGATCTGCTGTTAATCCCTCAAAAATACAGTGACTGTAGAAAACCTGTTATGTTCTGAAAAGCGCATTTTAGGGCAAGACACGATCAAGTACAGTGCGTTACTGGATAGGAAGCCAGTGAGGGATTGTGGGATATTTAACCATTGGTTTATTATTGAGGTCGTAGTTTGTGATCATGTTGTAACAGACTTAAATGTGCCTCTAAGATTCTTCCACCCCAAGTATAAACCCACAGTGACGCCACTAGTTGGATCACGCATGGCACTATGATGGTCACCATCTTGGTTTTCTGGAGCCAGAAGTGACCATATTTCATGTGAGGATGGAGATGAGCATGATTACCTGATTACATGTACTGAGACAAAGAGGACATGCCGTTGTAGTGAGGACTTGTGATGGAGACCTTGAACTCATCCGGGAACTGTTTACTGGGGTAATAAGACAATAAATAAATAAATTGTAGTTCAATTAAACAACCCTAAAAAACGAAATCAGTAAGGATGAATAATTCTTTATTAATCCTCACTGTGCCCCGTTGTGTCACTAACTCTTTGGACACTCACCACTTCCATTCTCCATCCTCTCCAGAGCTAACGCTCTCCCCATTCCTCCCCACACTTTAATTACCAGTCCTCCACAGCTTCACTTCCTTCATACCCCTGTACTCCCCATTCTTATCTGCTAACATGACTTCCACCCAGCATTTCCTCCCCTTCACTCCCAACTCTTGAGTGCTCACACATCCTTTTGTATCTCTTCTTACCCTCCTTTTTACTGACTGTATTCTTTCCCTTCCTGTCTCGACTGGGCGGATAGCGGAAAACACGGAAAAAATGGACTCTACATGTCGAAACAGCAACAAAATTCACAAGAGATGGGAAAAAAGACTATTAATGGACAAATAGTGGAAACTGTGAGACTGGCCAGGACAGTAGAGATGCAACAAAGAGTGTCTTCAACAGAGGACTGTAGTAAAATCGTGAACCAGATCAAACAAGGTACCTGAAATTTGGATCAGAGGAACCTCAGGGCTCTTCAAACGTACATGTGAAGAACCCTGAACACTCTTACATGACAGTCAATTTGGGTCTGAGCTCCTCTCTGTCTTTGAAGGCTGGCCATGACTTCAGCAGATTATGAAGCTCAGGAGACATATGCTGCCCTCTGGCCTCCTTCTGTATCTGTAGCTGTCTGTGCTCCTTTATTTTTCTTTCTCTCACAGATGGCTCACGTCATACCTCCAACCTCTTGTCTCGTGAGCTTCATGATGGGATACGACGAGCCATCAATCAGCGCTTGAGTCCACTCGAGTCACAGGGGGAAGAGGAGGAAATGAGGCAGGAAGAGAGGAGATCACAGGTGACCAATAAGCTCCAGACTTTTAACCTTTGATTGGAGCCAAGGAGGCTTTGTAGATAGTGAAGTCGAGTCTGTTATATTTACTGTACTGGACTCAGAAACACAAATTTGTCTCAGAGGGCTTTACAACATGTGGCATCCTCTGTCTGTCCCTCTGCATTTAATTTGGATGAGAAAAAAAACCTGACATAAAAGTTCCAGATTCTTAAATGTGAAATAAATTGCTTCGCTTTGTCTTATGTCACAGTTAACTGGTAATTTAATGCATTTGGAGTGTCGATAGGATAAAGTAAGATGTTAGAAGACCTCAGCATGGGCGAAATCTTCGATAACAAGTAGCATTTATCACTACTGTCTGACATGTCATGGGTCAAACATTAACTTAGAAGACAAAGTATTCCAGACCTCATATTATGTGTTGTGAGTTAAAGACCTACAGACAGTTAGGTGAATTGAGTTTTCATTTGAACCGTTCAGTTTTCATATTGAACTGCAGAATGCCTGTCTGTGCCAACCCCGGCCCCGAAAACGGAAAAAACAAACGCGCTTGCTGCATGTTGTCCATTCCTAAATTACCCAAATTCCTTTATCTACGTCGTCCACCAAACTGATTGCTGTAATTATGAGCAGTATCGCTGCAGAATCAATAACAAAACAGCTAGAGGAGTCATGGAATCAGGCCTATAAATAGCTCATAGCCGAGAGAGGAAGAAAACCCCAAGATGAGCCACTAAGTTGGTCTGCTGTTAGCTGCCTGTTAAAAACAAGCCTAGCATTACTAAGCAAGCCTGTCTAGCATCTTGTAAACAAAGTCAGTGATCAGCGCTTTAGGAATGGCGACAGGCTAGGTGTCAGCGCCAGGTGGTGCAAGAGAAGAAACAACAGTACAAGTCCACAAACCGCAACAACCATCAGTAATTCCAATGAAAAAAAAGAAGAAAAAAAATCAAAAGCCCGGTGAGAATGTCACAGCGTTCCAGAAGTTTGGTCACGTTAGTTGAGGCGTCTGTGTGTACAGTCTGTGAGCTCATATCACTTTCACAGTGGCTTTCATAAATCCATTTAATGGTTAAAATGATAGTAGTCGCTTTGTAATGAACATTTAGGGTCTCAGGCCCAGACAGACACTGCTGCAGTGAGCTAAAATAATCAGATAAACAAGAGGCACTAAAATACATACAGACAGGTGAGCAAGAGGTGTGTAACAGGAGGAAATAAAAACAGACTTGGAATGACACAGTTAAACCGCACAGGGGATAGAAAAGTCTAAACAAATGTCGGTAAAACAATAAGACTGGAACTCTGGATATAAACAAAAATTAGGACTGTTAAGAAACAGACTGGAGGAGAGATTGTAAAAAGAGCCATAAAAACAGCAGCCGTTCAAGCACCAGTCTGCCAAGTGGTGTCTGCTCTTTATCCAATCACCTCTCACCTCATCTGAGAGGCATAAACTGCCACGCACCCATACACACATAAAACACACACCCTGGCGAGGTGAACAAAGTGACTGAAGACTGTGGGATTATGGGATGCTGATAGTGAAAAAAGGGGCAGAAAGAATAACAGTCACACAGCAGATATGTGCAGTTTAGCATCTCTCAAACCGACTACACTGATAAGTCGTTCCTAGGTTATCCTATATTTACCATAGCTATCGTTTTCCTGAGGATTAACCCCGTCTTTCATACATCATGTGCGTCACTGACATGAGGCATCCCAGCTCCATCATTCCGCAGATGTAGGAATGTGTGAGGAGGATGGTGGATAGTTCAACCTGACAGTTGTGTGAGGAGAGAGCTGGTGGGTTGGGCCGATGCCTCCCGCACCAGCACATGATGATGTGCCCGGTGAGACACCATGATGGACGATGTCGTCATTGGTTGTAAGTACAGTTGGATTTCTAAGCGGACATTTTCCGCCACATAAGTTTTGTGAGCCTAAGCAAATGCCTTCATGACGTCTGACAGATATCGAGGAACCTCTGAGAAAACCCCTCCTCCTCTTCATGTTGTATAAAATGCAGCAACCATAATCTCCCTCTGCCCTCTCGCTGTGTGTACGTGGGTGTGTTTGCATTTCTCATTCCGAAATTGCAGATCTATTAAAAGTTCCCTCGTCTGACACCATAAATTTCATCTGGACCCAGACTGTCCCCTGGGGTGGATGGTTTGGGAATGGCCCGCTAAGAACAGGATGGGAACACACCGCCCTGTGTGCAAACCTCTGACCTCAGAGAGGAATAAAATAAATCAATAAACAACTGGCCGGAAGCCCCCTCTGTTATTCCATATGTCTGTCTGGATAAACTGGAAACTACAGGACAGTAGGAACCCAAAGAGTAACTGATTAAAACAATAATTTTAAGATAAAGACGGCGGACATCACAGGAAAACAGATGTCATGTCTTGGAGGCATGCACCGTTAATCTCTGCAGTGATGTACCCTGTTAAACTCACACACACACAAACGTGCACTCTCACAAACTGTCGCTCACATATACGCGCCTGTTTTTCAGGGATAATTAACTCTGCGTTTACTCTGTTGCAAACAATGTTAATACCTAAAATCTCAGATGGTTTGCCCTCCTGGGGGTTGTTTATTCTGTATCTCCTCAGGAATAACACTGGAATCTAAACAGAGAGGGCCGTGGTGAGGGGAGACGGATGCAAGGCAGCGTGAACATTATTCTCTGATGTCATCGTTGCGGGACAGAAGAACTGACAGCCCCAAACTTCCACAGGAAACATTGTCAGTGGGCGCCCTTACACTCATGCAACACTCAAACGCACGAGTGTCCCTGACAGGTTCCTGCTGAGGATTTACAGCACGTGAAGGTGGGGAAGCTGGATTAGTGAAGTTTAAGTGGGCACGGCATCCGACAAAGGATTGAAATGCAAACGTATTTCTATCGGTTTCATGGTGTCCCAGCATATGATGAAGAAAGAGAGCTTGTGAGAGAAATCCTGCACGAATTCACACCACTGCACATCTGACCAATCACTGCAGGAGAGAGGAAACTAAACGTGTCTGAAAGTAGCTTTCCCCAATCCCATTAAGAAACCAAATCGCCCAAATTTGGGGTTTTTGGTTAGTTACTTCCTGCACCCTGCCCCCAAATCTGTCTCTGTCTGTCTCACACACCATTAACCCTGTTCCCAGTGTCTGTGCACCTGCACCTCATCCCCTCGTAAGTATAATTTGTATTTAAGCCTGTGTTGCTCGCTCACTCTTTGTGGGTTTGTCTGTTTTTCATCAACGCCTCTCCCATGCTCCTGTGCCTGCTCCCCCGGTCCTTGTGTGTTCCTTATGTGCCTGATTTGTTCCTCGTGGTTTGTCTGGTTTGTCCTAAGTTTCGTTTTACTCTTACCTTGGATTGGCTCATTAAAGCTTGCTTTTTGCATTCAACCTGCCTGGCTGTCTCTGTCTCTGAGTTCTGCATATAGGTTCTGCTTCTGTTACATGTCAAAAGTGTTAACGCCTTTATTTACTGGACATTAGCAGCGGTTCAGTGGTTCTGAAATGATCTGCGTCCTGCATACTACAGAGGAAATGAGGGAAAGAACGAAGGAAAATAATAAAGGAAGCAAAGTTGAAAAGAACAAATGAAGGAAGGAAATGTGGTGCGAAAAAGGGATGTAGAAGGGCCAAAGGGGAGATGGTGAAGAATGATTTAAGAGAGGAATAAAAGTAAGAAGTTGAAGGTATAATGGAAGAAGAGAAGAAAGTAAAAAAAGAGAACAGAGGCCAGCACGTGAGCACTAAAATGTCTGCCCTTTCCCTCAGACTCCCACAATCGGGCTCAGACACTTTGGTGGATTCGGTCCCACTGCTCTACGTCCCGGCTCATATGTTTTTCTTGGATACATTTTTCTTGGACTCATTTCCTGAAGATCCGCATCCCTCTACATGATGCCCAGAGGGGAAACGGGGCTCGGCTCCCCTGGAGGGGTGCAGGAGATCAGGGGTTAGGGGAGAAGCATAAGGGGCTCCGCTCAGAGGAAAAAGAGGGTCCTCAACTGGATGCCCAGAGGAGGACTCAGGCAGAGTAAATAAACATCTGTAGATGATGTTTAGATATCTATTAGAGTGTGTTTAGATCTCCTGGCTGTAGTCAGGGAGGTCAGTTTTTTTTCTTCAATTCCCTGGCTATAGAGGAACGTGTCCTACTTCTAGATGACTATTGTGGATTGGAGTGGATATAAAATGAGATGCTGGGAGTTACAGGAAAAGGAAGCAGGCCATGCAGGCAGCAGGTGAAAGAGCAGCATATGAAAAATGACATCTTCTGAAGAATTGACCGTGAGAAAGTTAAAATGCCCCAGCCAGACCTGAACCTTCAAGATCTCCTCTGTCGCAAACAAGTTCCTCTGACTCATCCCCATAAAATTTCTCATGTGCAACGAGAGAGAGAGCGAGAGAGAGAGGCGAGAGAGAGATGAAGTAAAGGGATGAAAACTGATGACATTCAGACAAACATCCATCATTTCGTGTCACTTGCTTTGTTTCTCTGCTGCTCTTTGTTTAGAGTGGTTTGGCTGCTCTGAGGCCAGTTTATATTAGAATTAATGTGTTTAGACTCATGAGCTAATTTCTGAATTCACGTGTGTCATTTCCACTTCGCACGTGCACAAGCGTCTGCCAGAGATCTGACAGCATCCAGACCAGAGAGAAAGGCCTGCTAATGACCAGTGGTTAGACTGAAGTGTCTGTGAGAGTCTGTGTGTGTGTGTGTGTGTGTGTGTGTGTGTCGAGGATGTGTGTTGAGTATCAAGACTCGAGGGGGGGATCCCAGGCTGAGAACAGAACAGCTTGGACCCTCCAGCTATCCCAGGGGTCTCTGGGGCCCGACACCTGTGCTATTGCCTCACGTTAGAGGAATGAGACGTCTCCAGTCTGTGGTCTGAGCACATGTGTGTCTAAACAGGACACAGCTGCAGCCTGCGTGTGTATATGTGTGTGTGAGAATGAGTGAATATGGCGCAGAGTCTCAAATGAGGTGTCGCCCTCACCTTAGAGACCAACAACCTGTGTGCCTGTTTCGTGTGCCTATAATGAAGTCCATCACGGGTGTGTTGCCTCTATAATCCCATTCATCACATTCATCACTGTGATTATAATGCCATTACAGCTTCCATACAGTCGATCGCCCAGCATGCAGTGGCCTGCTGTTTAGAAAAGTCCACCAAGGACAACTCAATTTCCTCAGTGAAAGCTGTTCTCCGACTCTGTACATCACACCCATGGGCACGAAGGCATGTATATTGAATTATATATGGAGTTGAACAGTCTGAGAGGCCTCACAAGCTGTGATGAAGTGCGAGACAGTTAGTTTATATTTCTTTTGCTTTGTGTATTTTTCATTAGGATTTGTTATTCTGCTCCAAAGTAGGTTTCACTGATAAAAATTGTACAGTAAAAACAACATTATCACATGTAGCGGTAACAGTAGAACTATCTTATGACTGTCTGACTCTTAGTTTAGTGTTTTAGCAGGCTAACATTGGCCAATTAGCATTAAAAAAAGGAGTGATCCAAATGTTGGCCCTCTGGATTTGTGGACTGAGACCTTAAGGAGGTCAGTGGTATGTACGCTGATAGACAGACCTAAAGACATCAACAATAACATTTCTACTACTATAAAATGTACTTCTACATATTCATGTATCATAATGTGATAAATATCCTGGTCTGCATAATTCAATGTTTTAATGAAGTAATTGTTGTAAACATTCTTTGTAGGTTCTTTTTGTTTTCTGTCTAGTTGGCAATTGGAAAAACTACAGCATCATGTCTGTTTTGCCAGTGGCCGTCCCAGGATGTTTAAGGGGCGAAATTGTGTCCACTGTAAGGTCACCCTGGACGAATCGTAATCATATTGCGTTCGGACAGCCTTCAGTACGAGCAGACTTCCTGGGATTGCGCAATTGTAAGCTTGGCATAATGATTACATTAAATGTAAGGTTGCTGCTTCGCTGACATACCACACAAACCATCCACTGTCTCAACCGCTGTCTTCCATCAAGAGTGGAGATGCTTTTCAAGAGATCACCAGAATAGTTACAATTCATTCTGAGGAGGACATGAATGTCTGTACCACATTTCATGGCAAACCCTGTCATAGCTGTTGAGACACGTCCCCCACTAAAAGAATAATTACCAACAAATGACCAACTCGTGATGGTGCAATAAAAAAACTCTGTGGGTCCCCTAAAGTCATCAAGATTTATCATCTTGGACATCTGTACCAAATTTCAGGCCAATCCAATCAATAGTTGAGATATTTCAGCAAGGAACCAACTGACCGACATTTCTATCTGTCAGTTCACACAACTAGCAAAGCTGTTATGTGTATAGCGCTTTCTATAACATCATTAAAAAGTGATTTATTGAAGTGGGTTTAAAAATCCAAAACCACACAGCCATGAGAAAAAACAACTAGGGCAAATGAGGTTTATAGTCGAATACCCAGCTGTGATCTTGGCCCTGACTAGTATGGACTGCAGCCATTAACACTGGTGTTCGGGTTACCCATGTAATCCTCAAGGTCTCTATCTGCACCCACCGACCCATCCAGCTGGACCGGCCCACAGGCCAATTTTGCCAGCCTGGAAAAGTTTTTCCAATTTCCCACAAAAAGATGCAACACCCACTGTGATTCCAGCTGCTACAGACATTCCCGGATAGTTTGCAAGGGAGCAAATCAGGGCAGATGTCCATGCATGTTCGGGGTTCACTGACTGAATAAAGGGCATCTTAGGTGACACTGAACTTATTAGTGTTACTGGGTATACATGTGGGTTACAAGCTGATATCCTCAATTCCAGCAAGATAAGATTCAGCTTGATCTTCACATATTACACAACTTTTTCAAAATTAAGTTATGCTCTTCCGCTGAGTGGCCCAATCCCTGCTCCTGGGAGGGAAGTCTGTACCGAAAACATGTCTTTCTCAGAAAAGTGGAATAAATATGAGGGGACTTAGAGGAGATCTAATTGTTTCCTCTGCAGCCGGCCCCCGATGTAGGTTTCACAACAAGGCCTGATGGGGAACACATGGCGTTGCTGTGGTGACCCAAAACTCTGGTCAAATTTTTCCTACAACCCTCTTTGTGGACCAGAACATTTCCTGACTGCTGTCTGCAAATCAAATACATACATCCCAGAGGAGGTACAGTGTTAACACCTTATTTACCAGACATTGCTGAGAAGACAGGGTTGATTGATGTGGAATATATGGTGTGTGTCTGTACATGTTTTTCAATGAGATGGACAAAAAGATTGAACTGCTAACAGGAGGGGTTCAACAGGAAACAGAGTTGAGAAATGGGGGGAGGCGTGTGATTGGACATAAAAGCAGTCATATTCCTCAGTGATCAATTACTGTATGTGTAATTCAGAGTCCCATGAGGCAATCCTAGCCACAACATGAAACTGAATACCTCAGGCTTATTCTTCTCATCACAGTCTTTGTTCACCGTTTGTCCTCGGTTTGTTCACACCATGTGCTGGCTGATGATAACACAGTCGGGCTACAGATGGTAACACAAGGCCAGTGTATACTGCTTCAGTACTAAGTTGCATAAATACTGTAGTACTGAATGACTGTACTGGGGTGTAGTGGTTTGTACTGAGTGGTGCGGTTCTCGTGGTTCTCGCTGTAGAATAGCTGTATAGAAGGTGATGATGACATCACCGAGATCAGATACAGTGTTGTGTCTGGCTGCACCCATCTTTATTCTGCTAGAGAGTGAATAAAGGCTTTGGCTTGTTTGTATTTCTTTAAACCAATCACCATAGTCACAACTGACCAATCCACCAAGTCCCACGCCCTTTAGTTACCGTTGTTGAGTTGGACAAGCTTGACAATAAGACACATGGTGACGCTGGCGCTATTTAACTGGGTGCTGCAGTGTAGCTTCAAGAACCCAACTGAAGGATCTTCAAAATGTTAAGTTTTAAAACATGACTGGTTTTGAAAATTGAACATTAGAAAAGACAAAAGAATCCAACATGTCCTAACTACAGTACCATGCACACATAAACATTCATGTATTCAAAACTGGAATTTGCGGTTGCCAAGCTATGATTGGACAACTGCTGTGCAGGGGAGGATTTTAGTGAATGGTTTATAATCTTTTCAAAGACTGAGGTACTTTAAAATCACTTCATCTTTGCAATAATATGTCCATTTGTGTGTGTGTCCCTTTAGGTTTGCGCAGATGTGTGTGTAATAGTGTGTGTGCGTCTTCTAAAAAGAGATGCTCCTTTGTCAGCAACAACAATAGTCCTCTTGTTCCTAAACAGCAGCCATCATCTTAAAATGTGAGAGTGAGCCTTTTATAGGCTTCTTAAGCCGGACCACAGCTGGGTGCAGGACGGCGGGTCAAACTTGGCTTTGACAGTAATGCAATGGAAAAGAAAGAGACGGGAAAAGAATTTCTTTTGATTGTGGAGGCAGACGAAGACGTCATTGGAGAAATATGATGCGATCATGTGGTGTTCATTTTGTTATTAAGGGTTTGTTTTATGTCTGAGCTGTGCTGTATGCGTCTGTCGTCTTGTTTGTTTCGCCCATGATCCCAAGCTGCTTGCGTCTTCTGTTTTGTTTTGATTGAGAACCCTACTGGCAGAAATTATATGCTTCATTTAAAGCTGCTGAAATCATTTGGGTTCCAATAACAATAGATGTAAAGATTGTGCATTATATAGCGATGAGCCAACAGCAACATATCACTGCAGAGCTTCTCAACTCTGTGGATTGTTGAAGGATCTTTCTGCTCATGTTTTGGTTTTACTATGCTAACTGTTTTGATCAAATTTCACCACTTACATTGATTTTGTTTCGAGATTCAGCTAGCAGCTTTGTTCAGATCAGTAAAAAAAGACCTGCGAGACCTTACACCGCCAAGCACCACACAGCAGTGAGCCAAAGTTAGTAACTTTCTGGTGCAGCATTGAGCAGCTAAAGAGCCAGACCCAAATTGAGCCAAAAGAGAGTGAATGTTGGATTTGTCACGTGGTCAGAACCTCATGTGATTGATACTGGCGTTCCTTATCTGGGTCCGTGAACTGCAACTGAGAGGGCGTGCTTGTGCCAATGACAACAGTTACGTTCCTTTTGAGTGTAATATCACGATTATACAATGGTTACTATCAAAATTAAACAGATAATCATAATAAATTTATATTGTGGGACAATTTGTTCTTAAAATACAAAATGTTTGCAAGTGTTATCTCTGTTACCCTCAAAACACATCGGTTCTGACTAATAAATGGAAAATAAGTCCCGTGAGAAGATTCATTCGTAATGAAATCTTGTTTTATTCCATTACGCAGGCCCTGAGTATCCACAACAGAGAGGTCAGCCAGCCAACTTGAGATTATGCTGGCTAACGAAAGCTAACGCTTTAAAGAGATCACGGGAAGTAATATTTGTAGTGATGAGCTTGCTGTGCTGATTTGATCATGTCTTACCCACGTTTGCCTGGATCATGTATTCACACACACAAACAGCTGGTCACTGTCTGTTTGTCTGTTTGTCTAAGCTTCTCCCCTACCTCTCCCCTGCATAACTTCTCACACAAGACAAAGCCAGCCTGTGATCCCCACTGAATTCCTCTTTCCAAAAATCCTCCTGTCCAAGAGTTTTAGTGATAGCAGCAGGTTTTTGCTTTCCTCCCCTGACTTCCGTTGACACACTGCTCCACAGTTGGTAGTTCTTCAGGGCTCTGGTCAGGGTCAGGGTCAGGGGAGAGGGACTACAGGAATGGATAGGCTCCTGATTGCAGGGCTGGTTTGAGGGGCTTACAGAATGAAAGCTGCCATTACACATTATGCCTTCTGCTGATATGGGAAGCTACAAGCAGGCCTGCTGTCAGTGTCTATACATCAGTTCACCGATTTATTTCATCTTTTGACAATTAGCTTCCATCATGGGAGATAAATCATGTTTGAGCAAAGTTACTGATGGCAGATGAGGATGCAGCTCTAATCAGAGGAGTTCAACCTGATTGAAGTTAAAGAATTACCATTCTATGCACACAATGCAAGGCCCGAATGTCCGCAGAGATGGAGAGAAAGAAAGAATTGCTTCCCCATGAATGTCTTACACTTTTGAGTTTTATGGGTTGCTTTTGTAAGCCAAGGGGTTGCAAAATGTCCTCAGTGTCTCAAGGTCAAGATCCTGCAAACAAGCCCCAATCACAGGGCTTCCACCCTTCGGTGAAAAACACACTCTGAGGACTCTTTGATCTGTTACAAATCTGCAGCATTCCTCTCTGTGCCGCTATCCTGTCCCTGAGCAGACAGGAAGGTCCATGACAGTCATGGGTACTGGGATAAAGACTGTAGGTATGGACTTGTTTTCATGGAACAAGGAAATCTTTGCCATTTATAGACACATCCAAACACACAGACGATCTTGTTCCCACAAAAACAGAGAGCGTCTATATTAAAAAAAGATCAGTGGACCGTCATTGTGCTCGGCTTCCTGGGATGTGTGTCATTTCCTGCTCAACATCAGCTGTGAAGGCTTTTCCCATGGTGGAAAGGACAGCATCGCTCCATCTGAAGAGTGTCTGTCATGGTTTCGCTGCCATGACCACTGACTGTTTTCATGTTTTCTTTATCTCTCCATCACCACTGTATAGGACGAGGAGAGGCAGTGAGCTCACGCAGATGAACGCTGGTGTTCTTTAAGCCGCAGTGTCTTTTTCTCTATAAAACACGGCGCCACTCCTCATTTCTCAGAATTGACGACGGAAAGACTTGCAGCACAAAAGACAGCATTGATCTGCTAAACATGTTTTCTGGTGAGGACGCAGGGAGCCTTGTGCTCAGCTCCTCACCCTGACCTGGTTTTTCATTGCTCAGAGACCACAAACTGCTTTGTTTTACTGAACCACCCACCTTACAGGACCTGGCTTTCTGATTTAATTCGAGCACACTTTTTCGTATAAATTCCAGCTCTGATTGTGAACTACTTCAAATGTTTTATGTGCCTAATATATTCTCTGCTCCATATCGGGGTGCTTGTTCTGCTTTTTATTACCAGGAGTACAATCCACTAATGATGCAGAAGAACAAATGAGGACTCTTGGAAGTTAACAGAGATACTTTTCTGCACGCCTGCGTTGCGCTGGTTGCCAGGGGAGTGGGTGGTAATGCTGAAGAGTCAGCTTGCCAAATTTTTGTCCCCCCCCTCCTCAAAGCAGAAAACCCATGAAATGAATATATCTAATTCCTACCAAACAATCAGTTCCATTCTTTTAATCTCTCTCTCTCTCTCTCTCACGCTGTCTCCATCAGTGTCTCGTCTCTTTCCGGATTTATATCCACAGCCAACATCTCACTTTCTCCACCACAGTGACGATTTGAGAAAATGAAGCATGAACATTCATATACTTTCACAATAGCAAAATGAGAGCGATGTCCAAGAGCAGCTGACATTGTTGCCAGGCAACAGCAAATATCGGCTAGCATAGAACTGTTGACATATTTTAAAAATCTCACCTCCGGTTCCCGCTAAAGAAAACCCTGCCTCATTTTCATGGTCTCATGGAGAGACACCTACTGGCAAAAATAACGTACTGTACATTTTAAGTGCAGCAGTGTTAGCAGCTGATTGCCTATTAGCACATGTGACAGACACAAAGCATTAGCATGTATTTATAGTCAAGTATCTGTTCCCATGGTATATGTACAATAAGTCCAATATCCACTCTACTTTGAGCTCTGTATTTGGTCTCCACCATCTCATGAGAGGAAAATCTTGATCATTAGTGGCTAAATCCTCCAAGAAATTCACTGGCAAGTGGCTAACTTTGCCTGTTTCTGCCTATTTGGTGATGAGTAGTCGAGTTTTAGAGTTTTTATTCGGCATCTTTCAGTTAATTTTGCCAGAAAAGAGTGAACGGGCAAAACAGAGACAATATTTATATTATAGAATGTGGAAATTTTGAGGTAAAAATTAGAAGTTTGGACACAATGACAAAGCTGCTCAACTAAAACAATCCTATTAGCATGTCGAGCAGCCTCACCAAGCTGCTGTCTACAGCCACCATTTACCCATTAACAGCCATTGGCTAATCACCACAGCTGTGTCAAGTCTCAGCCAATCCCGACAGCTGCAAAGGATCAGTTTGCCCCATTCAACGACGTGCTCATCACCATGACTCTCCTCGGGGGAAAGATTTGGAAAGTGAGGAGATGGATGTACAGCAGGAGAGACAGAGGGATGGAAACATCTGTGAGAATCCATCTCGCTTTCCATTGTATTCACAAACAAGTCCATCCGTTGGGGAATGCATATGAGGACAAAAAAGCTGTCGGATCAAATTACGTGTGAGACTCTGAGGTCTTGGAAAATTTACAGCTTTAATTTGTATGCAATAAGTCAAAGACAACAAGTGACAGACTAAAATAAAGGAAAAATTATACTGCCTGGCTCTGAAAGTAACATCTTATCTTACAGTTACAAATGGTTAAGGATGTGTGAGAGACATGTTAATCTTTAGCACACAAATAATGCTTCACCGTTAATGAAAGATATTCACTCTCTTGGCACTGTCATTATCACTTTGTCACTGAATGACTGAAACCCTTCCCTGCACCCAATGCAGAGGAAGAGTAAGACAGAGAGGCGGAAGAGAAAAAGTAGTCTGCTGACCCTGCCATCAGACTTTGGCATCCCTCAGATGTGGAATGTGGAACTTCCTCTCTCTGTGGCTCCTTACAGGGTTTCCTGTATCCACAGAGAGTGTGCAGGGCGAAGGTCAGACCTACTGTAAATTCTCAGTACATGCCAGACTACAGTTGCTGGACCATTCCTTCACCTCTGTAGTTTTAAAGAATTCCTCCCACAGGAGCAGCTCTTGCTCGTAAATGGGAAGTTTTATTAGAGTCCATTCCAGTCGTTGAGTTTACCACATCACACATCTGAACCGAGAAATGGGCACTATGAGCACTTTTTACACAACAATGAAAGACCTGCTATAACTGGTTAGTTTATGCTCTTTTAAATTTGTCTTTGAAATAGAAATGTAGCAGTACTTTAAACTGTTGTTGCTAAATATATATGATATATATCCCTTTCACTTGACCCTTTCACCAATATTTTCATTTACCCTGACTTGTCTCCGAGAAGTTATTATGTTTATAAATTACTAAATCATCTGTCTGATATGTAAAAATTTACTGTACATGCTGCTGGATTCATCTGACCATGATGAACTTGGGGAGCAAATCTCTCAAAAGTGCAATATGTAATAGCTGGCTACCTGTCACCACAGTAACTGGTAGTTGCTGCTTCCTGTAGTTAGTTAGCTCAGTTAGCCGTGCATGTAGCGGACCAAACAGTGAGCTTGGAACACTTGGGAGGTGTTGGTGCTTACACCACCAGCTCAAGAGCTTTGGTAAAGACGGAACTGGGGCTAGCTGGTTAGCTTGCTAACTATAGTAAATATCTATAAATTTCATCTATATAACATTAAAACTGTAACTTCTTCGTATTAGAAATGCTTATTTTTTGTGGTTTCAATACAAATTCTTAGACATGGCATCTTTAAATATCATAGTAATTAAAAAACAAGTGATGGAATGATTATGGAGGGTTTAAGAACAAATGTTCAAATCAACACAGCAGAGCCAAATCGACTCTTTCAAAACCTGGCGCCTTCATTACCCACAATGCAACATAGCCACTGTGTGAAATAACTGGAGGCAATTTATCAGACTACATGCAGCTCCCTCTGGACCCACAAAAGGCTGTATACTCTTTTTTCACATTGGCAGAGGATTGCACAAAAAAACACACTTTAATGTCTAAAATTTGTGGAGTTACCCTTTAACCCTACTCCACTTATTGTCCAGATGTTCTTCCCTGCTCAACTTACAGGTACAGTACAGCACAGTTATGCAGCTCTACTTGATTTGCCAAAAAACTTCTTCTCTATGCCCCTGTTCAATTCTGTTTAATTTCACTCTTTAACACATGTGAAGGATTGCTGTGGAAAGCAGGCGTTGGCTGTCTGATTCTAAAAGTTAAAAAAACTTTTAGGATGTGAAACCCCCAGTACAACAATCAGAAAAGCTGTTTGATGGTCTGGCCAGCATGTGTCTGAGGCAGAAAGCCTTCACTCGTGCAGAACCGTCGCTCGCTCTGAGCTTGTTATCTCAAGATGTTTAGTCTATGTCTGTCTCTTGATTTCACGCCCCTGGTCCCTCGCTCCTCTTTCTGTCTTTACTCTACTTCCTAATGGGTCTCCCACACTCCAGACCCCCTGACCTCCTCTTTAACAGATGTTAATGGTGTGCGTTTCATCACCTCAACTGTACTTAAGTGTGATAAGTATTTCTAACTAATGAATTTCAGCAGCACACTCTTTCACATGGCTGCATGCCCGTGTCAAACTCATACAGTCACATGATCTCATATATTCACATTGCATTGTTGTGATACTTCAATGTCCTACCAGAGGGCTTTAGGCCATGATCACACATGGTGAGCTATTAACCAGTTAAGATGAAGCCACAAGGGGTATAAACAAAGTTAATCAAATCATGGATGCTGTTCATGTTCTATATTTTTTTCTTACTGTCAACGAATTCCATAAAAAGACCAAAACTAACAATGTGTTACTCAGACTTCCCAACCCTGTCTATGGCACTCAGCCCCAAGTCAGACAGAAGAAGTAAATGTTTTTACTAAGTGTTTCATTTTTAGCAAAAGGCTACATAGCTTCCTAAATCAGCTGGACACTGTAGTCTTCAGTGAACATCACTCACACAGGATTTAACAGGGAATTTGTTGGGGACTATTTTCAGCCGTGGACTCGTAAACAATTTTTTGAGCTTTTGAGCCTTTTACATCAAATCAGACAGTCTTTGCTAGAAGGATCAATTCATCATTGATTTTGGTCTCTTCATAGGATGGGGGGGCATTCTGACGATGACATATAGAATTAAAGGAGACATATTATGCTCATTTTCATGTTTATGATTCTAATTCAGGTCACTACTGGAATGGTTTTACATAATCTAATGCGCAAAAGCACATCAGTTTTCTTGCACTTTCTCATGCTGCAGAACAGTATTCCTCCTCTGTCTGTAATGCTCTGTGTCTTTAAGGCCCCTCCTCCCAAATACCCAGTCTGCACTGATTGATCAGCCCACACACGCCTGAGCCCACACCAACAGAGCAGCTGTGCTAAATCGATTCTTAAGTGCCAAACTAGCCTCTAAGCTTAAATTATGCATGTACGACATGGTGACGTAGTGTGATGTCACAAAGTCACAGAATTTGAGGTGACTTCTGTTTGTGTGGACTTTGACCATTTCTTAGCTTTCAAGATCTTTTACACGCACAAGAACCAAAAACAGAAAAGCATAATGGGTCCCCTTTAAGAAACTATAAAAACATGTCAGTTCCTTCCAGCTCTGCTAAATATCTGCACATTGTACAAGGTTTGACAGGCTGAGGTCTGTAAAAGCACTACAATTTGAGCTAGTAACCTAGTCACTGAAATTAGGGAGCCTCATATGTGATCATGACCTAATTCAGAATTTAGATTGGAAGCCAATAGCTGGTTAAAGACATATAAGAGAGAAAGACAGGGGTGTTTAGAGCAGTGGTGACTGTATGGGACAGTCGGGGACTTACCCTGGCACCCTTCTCTGGGAAACACTGACATCCTCCGCTGCAGTCTCTTCCTCCGCAGGGGCCACTGTGTTTCTTCCCGCCCTGTCAGACGGAAAAACAGACAACATGAAGGTCAGAGATGGGCTATTGGAGGTTAGGGGAACAGATGTCACATATACAGGAAACAGCAACACTTGGCTGTCCACTTCATTTGCATAAACACAGCAGAGATGTCTGTCCATGTGTTGCTGCTCGCTTTCTGCTTTATGCATCAGATAGGACTCAGTGTTGGGTAAACTGTTGTGTCCTGTAGGTGTGTCCGCCCGTGTTTGTGTATGCTGTGGTTTGAGACTACTCGTGTTGTTTGTGCCTGCAGAGCATGTGAGCTAGTTTGCCATTTTGTCTGTGTTTGCTGGTCTGGATGTGCAGAAATGATGCCTCGGATGTGGCTCGAATGACTCATAATGGAGATGTAACGGATAGCTGCGTGGCCATGAAAATCCCATTCATCACGAGGGCCAGCGACAGCGACAATTTGTCTTTGGATGTCTGCATACCAGCAGAACCACCCACCATCACAAGCCAATCTGTGCGAGATGTGACACGAGCACACAGAGCCGGTCAGGGGTCAGTGCAGAAATGACAAAATCAAAGAGAGCAGCCACATAAACGGGGTTCCCCAACTCACAGGTCAGAGGTGTCGGGACCCTGAGCTGGCTGAGATAGTTGGAGACATAATTGAGACAGAATGGACTTGGGTTTATGTGTTTCAAATTAAAGGAACAGTCCACCCAAAAATAAAATGTAATCTTTATCTGCTCACCCATATGCTGATGGGAAAGTTTAAACAAGTTTCGGTGGAGCTTCACATCAGAACAGTGTTACAGCATTCTCTGAAGCAACTGAAGTAGATGGAACAAGATGTAAGGAGCTATTTTATGTTTACTTTATGATTGCTTTTGATATTCTAAAACATGTCCCTATGTACTTCAGTTGTTCTGGAGAATGCTGTGAAGCTCAAGAAAGGTTTTGTGGACTACAAAACTACAACATTCGGCATGCAGGGTAAGTAGATAATGAAAAGTTCTCTTTCATTCTGTCTCAATTAAAGTCTCCATTTTTTCTTCAAAATCATATATCAATCATTCAAATCCAAGATGAACTCTTTGCCTTTCAGATGTTGTGCCCAAACCACAATTCTGACTCATCAGAAGCAAAACTATTTGAAGTGTTGACACAACATAACACATTAAGCTCCACTCCCTCACTCACAGATGCACATCAGGATATTAGCTCCAGTTCATTATTGGAATTAAGGTTATCACTGATCCAGATGTTCTTTTTATAGATTTGTGGGTTAACCAGCAACTCTTTAGACCCTCCAGCACTGTTTCCACACATATTTACATGTTTACTTGAATGAGTGGAAACAACACTTCTGCATAGTTTACCATGTTCCGTTGAACTTGCCTGAGAGTGAATAATAATGAAACACAGGCACAAAGAGCAAATAGCACGTTTCGGGAATCGGGTGAAAAGGTCCTTCGGTGGCCTTTTAATTAGCATGTATGAGTTAAACTGTGACTACAGACATGCAGAGTGGCTTCATGTAGCCGGTTATGACGTTGCTCTCTTGTGTCCACCAACGTCCTCCACCTACACAGCCATACCATAGCCTGCTTAGGCAGCGAATGCCTCACTGTCCTCCTCGCTCCCTTGTTAAAAAAAAATCCAAATGAGCACTTTATGCCTACAGTGGCAACAAAACACCAGATCGAAAATCAGAATAATTCTCCCTCCTCACTTTGACAGCGGATCCCAGCGGCCTCTCCCTCACAATGACCACATTGAGACCCTCATCAAACACAAAGACCTTCTTTTACTATAGAGACGGCGTCCTTTAATGATCCCCTATCTCCACAGCACAAAAGACCCTCTTCCTCTCCCTTATGGAATGCACAAGGCAGCATTTTTCTTGGTTCACTCTCAGTGGATCTGAGGGCTTCCTTTCAGACCGCTGTTTGATATAGCTGAGACATGCGATGATGGCTTTAACTTAGCCGGCACGCCATGGTGGCACACTTACTCAGTCCACAAACACCATTCTTTAGTTATATCTCTAATCGTGAACTGATAAGTCAAAAGAAGGCATATCCAAACCATGACTCCTCTGCAGGGTGAATATCTTTACAGTATTTTCAGTGTCAGGAGGGGACACAGTAGCAGGTCACATCATCACAATAAGGATGTAACAGTCACGCCATGACCTTTCTCCACATTGAGGTGATGTCCAAAACACAGACAATAGACTGCGTCATCTCTGTACGGACACACAAAGGAATGGAGGAATAGCTCCCATAAAAGCAATTACACATTCTGGAGCAATGCACCAATCAATCCAACATCACAGTTTACAGGCTCAAAATAGCTGACGTCTGTTTCAGCAGAAGACAATAGGACTCTGCTACAGTATCCTGTTTTCTCCACCCACTGTCACAATGACCCACACTTTGACAAAGTCACCTTTTCCACAGCTGTACAGTACACCTTGGGAACAAGCTGGATTATAATCTGTTCCTGCGAGAGAAAAACTATGTTCCAAAATTCCAAAAAATAGTTCAACCAAGTCCTATTTCCTGTCTTTGTAGGGTGCTATCACACTCATATTCAGGTTCATTTGGTTCTGACCAAAGAAAATACATTGTTGTGTTCTAGTTCTGGCCCTGATTGTGTTCACACTGACCAAAAGCTTTGAGGTAAAGTCAAATGGACTGAGTGCTAAAGTAACTCCGGCCAGTTTTGTCATCTTGAATCATCAGAGCTACATTACATGGACCCACAAAGAGAAATCAAGAGACATCAAGCTCTGCTGAAGTCTGACAATGACCCATTTATTTGAATCAGGTGTGTTAGAGCAGGAGAACCTCTAAAACATGCACGGCAGAGGGAGTCCCCGAGGATCAGGACTGAAGAACACTGTCCAAAGCATTTTTCACCCTTGCGAATGTCTGGTGACTACATTACCCACAATGCAACTGGAGGTGGTGAGGACACATTTTCACAGGGGGCACATGCTTTGTCAACTGAGCTACTGGAAATCTTGGAAATGTACATTTTTTTCTTAGAACAGTACTCCTCCTCCCCCCCACCCCCCCAGCTCAATAATCCTTTTTTGTTGTTGTTGTTGTTTTTTTTTAACCTACAATGGCTGTCATAGATCTCAGTATGCTAAAAGGTTCAAGTGTGGTGTGAAAAAAAATAGCAGACCCACACTAGGATTTTGTGATAGAAGATAAGCTAAACTGCTATTTAATCCACTTGATGATGGAATAATGAAATGCATGCTTAAGTTCTTGACCAAGTGAACAAAACTACAGGTATAAAAGTCACTTTATGGTATATCCAGACAAAAAAACAACTCGGACGGATTTTTAACCATGTCCCACATTAGATCAAGGACCAGCAGAAGATCCAGTCGTAGTGAGACAAGAGGGACAGATGATTCCAGACCAACTAAACACCACAGCGTGGGGTCCTGCAGACTGCTGCCATAAATTGGACATGTACTGGATGTAAAGCTACAGTGACAGAGAACTGGCCCTCAGTCTCAACACACAAACCTGAACACTGCACCAGATTCAACATTTCATCTGAGAGCCAGAGAGACACGCAGGGAGGCAGAAGATACATCATAGGAGTCGGCTGGTGGAAGTTAATTTCCGCCATAGACGTACATATGAGCTGCAGTGTCTCCCTTTTTATATAAAGACTACATTAATAATATCTGTAAAGACCGGAGAGGTATTAAAAGTATAAAAGAGAACTTGTTCTAATTCCTTTGTTATGAGAACTGTCAGACAACAGTGTATATGATATGAAACAATGTCCATGAACCAGGTCAGCTCCTCAGATCCGGTTTGCTGTGATTCATCTATGGCTTGTAGTTTACAGTACGCCTCTCCACTGTTGATCATCCTTTATGTCCTGTGAACTACCTTCAGTCATCTGAGGGATCCTCTGTGGTCATCTGCTCCACTTCAAAACTGCAAAAACCGCCCCCTCCTCTTCATATACTGAATAAATTAACCTATGCATATGTATACACCACTCAGACCACACATGCAGACAGAAACAAAAAAGCTTTCCAGAGAGGATAGGTTAGAAAAATAGGCCCAGTCCGTCCAAAAAGCAACATGCTGTTTTCCCCTCAGTCTCAATGTGGTGACTCTTGAACCAAAACCAATCCCTCTCTTGCCAAGTTCCTCAGTTTTGAAGCGGTTGTATATGAGTTTATCCATCACTGTAAGCAGAGCTACAAGGTGAGAAACAATGAGGATTTTTTTTCATGAGGAGGAAATAAACCATTTCCCTTAAAGAAGTAGATAAACACACTTGTTTGTTATCTTAGAGTTCAGGGAGTTCTTTCAGTGCCCTATGCCCACACCCTGTGTGTGTGCAGTGGCATCTACTGTATACACAAGCTACTAAAACGCAATGTTTTTACATGCTCCATCTACCTGTCTTTGACAGTACTTCCTTTTATAACTAACTGATGTGCTGTGTGGAGATAACCTTTAGTTTGACTTCTTAGAAGTGGTCAGATTAATGCCCTTCCTAATGAGGAATGTTGTTTTTGTTGCCTCCCTGTTCTTTATGGCTGCACTGGTGCCTCGCTCCGAATGTGCACTGACTCCTTTATTGTACTGTACAGTAATGAAATATAACCAGCTGGGTCAACAGAACTCTCTCTCACACTCACTCTTTCTCTATTTTTATTAATGCTGTTAGAATAAAAAACAATGCAGACTTTACACTGCTCTGGTGAGTTCTGGTCATTCAATATATTTTTCTTTTAAAACAGAATAATTCACTGGATACTGTTGCTTCAATATGCTGATATCATACAATAACATTCAGTGAGGTGACAATAGTGGACACGTTTTCTCTGCAGAGTTCATTATTTTCTGTGTCAGGAAATGTGTAAGTATACATGAGGGCCTCTTTCTAAAGCCCTGATAACCAGTAAAGTACTATATCACCTCAATGTGTCGTGGTATGACTTAAAACAATAATGTTTCTTAGCATGTTGGCTTCTATGTGGAACTGAGAAAGATCTGAATTACAGCAAGCAACTTTGGTCAGTATTACAGAGGAAACAAAACAGGAAATTAAATCAGTACCAGTCAAAAGTTAACTCACTGTTCTAAATCAGTATAAACACAGTTAAATCAATTTTATCTGCATAAGAGAATGGTTCATAAGTTTGGGAAACAGACTTGAACTGCTTTTTTGCTGAACGTTAGACAGGAAGATTAATATATCTCTCGAATTAGCAGCTAGTTAGATTAGTTAGCATAAAGAATGGAAACGGGGGAAACAGCTAGCTTAGCTCTGACCAAGGGTAACAAGATCTGCCTCTTCAGCTCACAAATTAACACTTTATATTTTATTCATCTAATACATACAAGAAGTGAAGTGTAAAATATCAATATATTGATGGGAGAAGTGTTTACGTAGGGAGTAGCCTCCTCAATACTCCGCCTGTTGCCTGGCAACCTCAACGTGACAACATGACTACAGGTGGAACCTCCAGCGAACAGTGGTCATCCCTCCCAAAATGTCAAAGTATTCATCAGACCAAAGCAACAATACTCATGATCATCGAACTGGGTCTATATGGACTTACAGTAGAGATTAAGCTGCTGACTGGCGATGTGCTCCAAGTGTCCCAGTACATGTCAGTTACTCTGAGATGAGTGGTGTCCTCCACTCTTTTCCTTACAGATTTGTGTGTGTGTGTGTGTGTGTGTGTGAGATCATGGAGAGTCCTGTTATAGCAGGAACTACCACATGAGTAGTTTTTGGTACTTTAAGGTGTTAATATTTCTGTTTTTATGTGGACAGAGTTTCGTCAACACGATAGCGTCACAACTGTGCCAGGTGCAGTCTTGAAACCTCACAGATGTGTAGCTGAGACCAAAATGAAGGACCATGGTCTAAACCATGAACACTGAATATCCATGTATTAATGTAGTCACGACTGCTGATTAGTTGTGGGTTGTAACATCAACATGTTGACATGTGGCTGGTGTGGTGCCATAGTTTCTGTTCTATGACCACTGTATCTATTAGTCAGTGCTAGTCTGTTTTACTGTACCACCATCATCCACCATACTCAGACCTGCTAATGGCTGGTTTGTGTAGAATCGTCTGTGGTCAGCTGAGTCACTGTGGTCTACGCCCTATCTGTGCAGTACATACAGTGGGTTAACCACAGACATAACCACTTCCTAACACTTCCGGACGATGTCTCAATGAGCCAAAATCAACACAGCATCTCAACCACAAGAACAGGATGATGACAAAACCAAAACAGACGAAAAATGCAGACAAAACATACTGAGGGCAAATCATAAATACAGATGCAAAGGACGACACACGGCTGTGGCCTTCAGCTACAGTAGAGTCGGCTTAACTCAAGCAGCCCAAAACATCATGGTAGGATTCATGGTTTTCCAAAATGATTGGGAACCCACATAAAGATGACCACAATAATTAGACACAATGGACCCATGATCACTACATGGTTGAACAAAAAGTGCAAATGCCACCTAGAGAGAGAAAAATCTACATCTAGTTTAATATAACCTTTAAATAGGTCCGTGCAGATGAGTAAAAGTGCCATGAATGGAATCCAGAAAAATGCATCACAAAGCCTCTTCCCTATAAAATGAAGCAGCATAAAACACACAGAAGAGTCCATGATGTCGACCCACAGCTGCACATTCCACACCTCTCCTGCTAAATTACTTACTAAAAAAATCCCATGATCCCAACAGATTATTAACTGACTGAAAAAACATATTTCAGAAACACGCGCGATGAACCGACTGATGGATGACCTTGACTGAAAGGAGAATCAAACATTTCAAAGGAAGTCACCGCTTCCGCCAGTAATCCTCCTCATGAAACCATAATGGTTATTTACAGATCTTAACAAATGTTTCGCCCTGTTTTTTTTTTGTTTTTTTTTACTCACAATGAAAGGATAAGATTTCTCATCTGCTGTTGTTCAAACATCCAGGTGTTAACAGTGGTGCCACAGACATATCTCCTGAAAGCTGTCACGCTGTCCCTCAGGTGACGGCAGTGACAAACTGCCTCTTTGAGATGGTTTCTCAGTTTTCACACATGAAACGACACAGTCAAGCATAAACAGTGTTTGTGAAGGACCCCCTCTGTGTGTGAGGTATCAGATGAACAAGGATCACAGACTATCGCTGGTCAGGATGAGTGTTTGATCTGAGATTGGTGGTGAAACTGTTTGAACCCTTCACTAACTCACGCTACAGAGAGGACAACACAGATGAAGCCGAGCAGCAAGATGTAAAATATGGCTTTTGTGATAACGGTAATTAAGAGTCTTAGGACCGCTAGAGTCAAAAGAAACTAAATCCCACTACAAGGAAGGCCGTGGCCATAAGTGGTTGATCTGTTAGCAGAGGTTGTTGCTCATCTTTAATCAAAGTTCTGACCTTTCCACTTTGACCCTGGTCAAGAGGAATGTTGGATCCAACTACTGAAATTTGCGTCTGTCAGATCCCTCCTACAACCACTTGTCGAACCCCATCACTAACATCATGACATGAAGGCACACTTGGCCTTTGGGGGAATGTTGCAATAGTCATTTTAAAAGCTACCCAGACACTATTTTCTTTATGTTAGTGCTTCTGAGCAAAGAACATTGGAGTTGCTGGTGTGTCACTTAGCATCTTAGCAACTTAGCAACTGCTGCATGTGTAGCTGAACGTAATGCATCCGTCGGAAAGAGCGTGTGGTCAGCCGGACGGCAGGTGAAGTCCACCCTATCCGACTGACTCATATGGATGTTCATTATTCTGGTAATCTAGCAGATAATAGTCATCCATTAAAGATGACTGTATGGGCAACTCCTGAGAAAAGAATCAAGAAATATCACCAGAACAATATACCAGGTGTGTTTTATCATTTATATGGCAGTTCAAACTCCAGCCACAGATGACAATGTGGTTTAGGAGACATCATTATTTAGTTTGAGACATCGCAGGTTCATAGAAACGTTGCTCCATGACGCCGCTTGTGATTTGAACCATTAGAACTTTACATTATAAGCACAGAATTGAGATGAAATATGATGTAATGCATTATCTTTAATGGGTACTTTATGACATCTTTTTTTTCTTTAAATTCCTTCTGTTGTGCGTGTTTGGATACTGTATGTGGACCACCTGTTGCTGTTATCTTGTGCTGAGGTAACAGCCGCCCCTCCTCACGCTAATGATGAGAATGTCGACGAGGAAGGTCAAAGTCAGAGAATTTGAAACACCCGGTCACTTTGAACAAGAAGCTCTCAGACTTGTTACTGTCTGCGTAACACAAGCCTGTGATGGCAGCATCCAGCATGATATGTATTGATGGATATCTGAACTATATCTCTTCGTGATACTCCCTTTGCCAGCTGGGAACCGTCTCTGTGAAGGATTCCGTGTAAGCATGCAAGTTAACATCTGAACCAGGAGGTACCCACACAGAAACATCTCAGCGACTAATGGATGGAATGCCATGGAATTTTGTGCAGACATTCATGATACCCTGAAGATTAATTGTAATAACTTTGGTTATTTGGTTTCATTTCTCCAGTGGTTCAGTTTATGACCAGATAAATATGACCTGTGAAAATATGGACATTCCCTTCAGCCTCAACTGTAGGCTTTGCTGTGTTTAGTGCTAATTGGCACATTTTGGCATACTAACAAACTCAACTCAGATCATGAACATGATAATGCATTATATGTTAAATATATGTCAAAAGCAAACAGGACAAATGTACCAATGTCTTGCTTCTTTCATTTAACCAGCTTTTCAAGACAAAACAGGTATTTCCTTTCACTGTGACATCACGCTAACAACAGTCATTTCCTGGTGGACAACTTTTGGTTAAATTGCGTTGCGAGGTTATATGAAATCGACAAACTTCTTAATTTTTTTGTCATTTTCCGCCCTCACTGTAATGCCTTAAGCTATCCAGATAACACGCAGCTCGGACTGCTGTTATCTGGTCAACAGTAAGGCCAGCCCTGGTGCTGTGGTTCAAGCCCTTTTTCACTGTGAAAGGTCTCAAACAATATCTGACTGATGTCACTACACTGTTTGCAGCCCCCCTGTAGCCTCGGTGAATCCAGAACAACTTGAGGAGAAATTTGTGTGAGGACATTCTTGTTTCACTGAATGAAAAGAGGAATGAAGCATGTCTAAATGACCCCTGTGACTGAGAGTAGGAAGGTATAATCATAAAACCGCAAATGTCTGTTTGTGTGTGTGTGTGTGTGTGTGTGTGTGTGTGTGTGTGTGTGCGTGTGTGTGTGTGTGTGTGTGTGCGCGCGCGTGCATGCGTGAGCATACACAAAAAAGTCAGTGACCAAATTATGCAGGTGATTGTTGCTATCTGCAGCTGCGTGATTCACATGTTGGCTTTAAGAAATGTTTCCTTCACAATAAAGTCAGGGAAACTGTGAATTGAATACAAGGAAATACTCCATAGCTATTGTCCTTTCCCATCAGTCAGTTCACTTATTAATTCCTTTAAGTTTCCTCTTGTATTTTGTCTTTCAGGCTGAACCTATTTATTTTTCATTGCAGTTCTAAAATACAAACTGAAAACACTGGATTAAAAAAGTAGGCCAGCATGTCAAAAGGGAGTTTATTCATTCTGCGCAGCTTTAGCTTCCGGCTATAGTCTGACATAGAATTGAATCAAATAATCAGATTACTAATGTTAAACAAACACACTCACACACACGCACACACACACACACACACACACACACACACACACACACACACACACACACACACACACACACTACATATACATACAGATGGCGGAAGAGCAAACATCAAACATGTTTGTGTTGGCGTTGTTTTCATTACTGAGGCATGTCTTGGTATAACACCACATGTCCCACAGGCCTCCATTACAGAGATATGGGAAATTCTTGCGTTGACCCTACTGGATGTCACAGATTTCTCTCCTCGATATACAGTACAGTTTTTCTGCCATTGCTTCTTTACAGCTAATTCTGCTTCCTACTGCACCGCTATCTACTTCCTCTGTGTTCAATCACTCGAGTGCATTCACACAAATGAAAAATCAAAGACAGAAAACAGGCCTATGGTTGACGAAAGACGGTCAAGTGTGAGTATGGGCCACAGAGTGAATTGTTAAATTCTTCGTATTATATCTGTGATATTGGCATATCACAGATATAACAATACCAGTGTATATGGTATCGATATTGGCCAACATTAAAAAAAAAAATGGTTTTAAAGAGCACAGTACAGAAAATGATGCTTGGGGCTATTTTATTAATTTTCAAGGGAAATTTACTCATTATCAGTTGAACCTGACGCGTATGTGTCATATCAATCAACAGATTATATTGACCTCTGAGGTTGATGGTCATCACTGATCACTAACTCTTAAAACAAAACTTCATGAAGGAAGTTAAGCCAACTGGTCTGTGCTGCCTCAACATGACTGTAGCAGACAAATATGACTTGATGGTAACGGCTGCAAAGCTCTTTTTTAAAAAAACATCTCTGGCAGCCATGTGAGTGAGGGATTTGGAGGGGCAACACATCTCAGCTAGGGTCGAGTGATGTGATGAATGTAATGGCTATTGGTGATTGGCCAATCTCAGTCATTAAGCCTTTTATTGAGTCCACAAACAGCAATTTGAGGAAATCTGCGAATGGAGTGAGATTATTTGACATATTCCCGATGACAATCGGCTGTATCAACTTGGTACACATGCAATGATTTCTACCATGTTCTTCTTATGGCTCATTAAGACACCATTCTGTATGCATTTGCCGTCTGAATGATGGGCTGGAGCATCAGTCTTTTACTGTACAGTATCACAACTTCTGGTCAAAGTAAATTCTTGTTGAGCCGTTTCTTTCTCTTTAGTCCAACCCTTTAGTGCCTGCATCTTGCTGTGGTACTTGACAAATGTAGCATTTTTCCATGAAGAGACTACTCTTTTTATGGCAGTGAATGGTTTTTGTAGGAGTGAGAGAAGAGAACGTGGACTGCAGACACAGAGGAACAAGGTCACTGATCTAAGAGCAGGACATGACTCTGAAGGAGAACGTAAACTAGAGCAGAGGGACCTGAAATAAGCAGTGCAAACTCCCACTGTGCACCTCTGGCTCAGCTCCAGTGTAAACACGGCTCTGGTTTCTGCCCCGGGCCTGACACAGCTGGACCTGCCCTCTCCTTAACTGGCCTCAGGTCAAACAGAGTCTCAACTCTATTTCCTAGCGGGCCACACTGCTAATCAATGCTTCCTGCCACAGTCTGAGCTAAATGGACCTGGGATTAGAGCTGTTTCTGTTCTTAGTGCGAACAGTCCAACCTGTCAGACGTTGTTATGCTGACAGACCTGCTGCTCACCCCGCTAATCAGATGATCAATGACATCCAGATGGGAGGATCCATTCAGTAACAACCTGGACACCTGAGAGGCCTGAGAACACTATGTATGTTGTTTTAGATCTACTTATGAGAAGATAATGTCCTCATGCAATCCAAATACGAGCAAAAAAACCTTTGAGGGTTAAATATGAAATCTATAGTCAGGTTAGAGTACTTATTTTTGTAGTGGACCTAAAACCGAATGATTAGGATGGTAGTTGAGGTGAGTTGAGTCCAGAGACAGAGAAGGTGTGCAACAGTTAGGAAAAACTTATGGTCGCCAATAATTGGAGGGACTTCGCCCCTCTGTGACAGTACCAACATGCAGGTATTAGTGTTATTTGCTAATGTCAGTATTTCAGTATGTTGCGAATGTCAGTATTTTTGCAAGTTTCTAAACCAAAGTATTGAACAAGTTACATTTTCTTGTCCCAAGGTAAATAGTGATCATAAAAGTTATTACAATTCATCTTAGAGGTGTCATGAATTAACCAAATTTACATCCAATAGTTTCAAAGCATTTCACTTTAACCCACAGATGGCATCACCATAGTGGCGCTAGATGAAAAGTCTGAGGATCACCAGAGTCATCGGGATTCAGCCTCTGAGCAACGTGAATATCTGTACCAAATCTTTTGGCGATCTAGACAGCAGTTGCCGAGATATTACTGCCTAGACCAGAGAGAAGGTGGGCGAGTAGGCTGACTTTGCCAACCCCCCTTCAAAAAAAAAGACACACAGGGGAGGGAGAGGGAGAAATTGGACAAGGCTGTGTTATCACAAAGTGTGCATTTAACTTTGTTAACATTCTTCCCATGACAAGAAATCTTTTAGTCGAATCAATTAGACCACAGCTGGGATGGAAATGAATGCTCTATGTCTCCAATCCAGAGGAAAAAATGTGTAAAGCATGACAGTGAGATCATGTCCCTGATCCTATTTGATGAGACAGCACAGTTGTGATTTTATGGAGGACCTACACACAGCAGGATGTGACCAGTTCCAGTCTACACATCTGTGCATCGCCAAATAAGAACAATTAAATCAAATTCAAACAAATGACTCCATAAAGTCCACCACTACGTGGGCACCTGTTGAACAGCACATAATCTAACAAGGCCGGAGCGGTTTTGTGAGAAAGGAGGACGTGTGGTCTTTGTGTAAACACAGCTGAAACAATCCTTCCATCTGAGCTCACTGAGAAAACTCACCTCTACTGAGGAGAGACAGACCAGGGACGCACGTGTAGAAGGACGACACGAGGGAGGGAGGCGGACGAGCTGAGAGAGTCCCTTTCGCAGATAGATGGAGAGAGAGCGAGGGGACAGAAGACAGGGGAGATAGAGACCAGGGGCAAGAATGAGGCTATAAAAGGAAGCGAGGGCCGGAGCTGCACAGAGACAGTGAAGCCTGGGAGGACCGAGGCTTTGGAATTCTTTCAGCGCAGCCTTATTGGACCCCTGTGCCCCTCCATTAATCACTGTGAGATGGAGTGAGGGCAAAGGACAGGGGCGGAAATATATATACAGTATACAGGGATTTTCCAGAGACAACGTCCACAATGAATTTACTTCCGAACTTCATTCCAAGTCAAATAAAAGTCTGTTTAAACTGAGTTTACGACGTAAACTGTGTTACACAGAGCACTGAGTTTACTGTTAAGAAGAGACTACAGAGAGGTGACGAAGATGCTGAGAAAACAAAATCAAAGAAATCTGCATATAAAAATGATTTAATTCAATAAGTGGCATCTCATAAATGCTGTTTACTTCAAGGGTGGCAGACCATAAGGAGGCACTGAAACAAGAGAGCACTTGAAACAAGTAAATGGGTAGGAGACGTGAAACTGCTCAGAGCATTATCTTTAGTTATTGGGTCATAATTCTTTGTTGTTGAGTTTTTCAGATGCATTCTTTTGGAGCTTTTAGCACCTCAAGGGTCTGGTTTCATTATTTTGAGAGACGGCAGACAGCTCTAAAGCAAAAGCTTCAAGTTTCAACTATTTAACTCACACCAACAGGAACTAGATGGATAAATAGCACATGTAAGAGAAAATATGTATTTTCTTTTCTCTTTTTTCTGGCATTTTACAGACTAGATGATTTTGTAATTGATTCATTGTAGAAATAATTGGTGGTACAGTTATCCATAAAGAAAGTTGTTAGTTTCAGTCCCTGAGAGATAAAATATATTGCACATTCTTTTAACCCATGTAATTTCCCAAATATCAATGCTTGTTGCCTTCGCTGCCACGGCCCACCCCATGCCCAACCTGAGGATGCCATAAAAGCTGTTTGACATTGTGAAAAATGTATCACATATAACAGCAAATATCAGGATTTTAGATAATAACTATTATCAGCCCGAGCCTATTTTGTAGGTGACTTTATTTCATCAAACAACCAAAGTAGGTCCTGCTCTGTTAGATAAATCAATCAAGAATGATCAATGAATGTTACAAGCAACAAACGTCCACGCATCCGAGAACCCTGTTTGACTTCACCATCGAATATCAGACAGACCTCTCTTGAATATCAGACATGGAAAATGAAAACCATGTGAGTTTGTGTGTGTGTGTGTGTGTGTGTGTGTGTGTGTGTGTGTCTGTGCGTGTGTGTATGTGCACGCACCCATACAGTATGTATTGTACCAGGGCAGTGTGCTGTGTGACTGCTGGCTGTCACACATGACTGAGATTGAAAATGAAGCATGAAGAGTGATTATCCTCAATCAAACTGCTGGTATTCCTACATCGTTCCCTTGGATATTGAACTTTTGCTTTTGCATATTTTCACATCATTATAGCGTCTAAATAATAAAACAATAATATGTTAAAAGGCTGTCGTGCCAAACAAACGGACTCATTTAGACAGACTGCCTGAAATGCTCTGTATTAGCTCTATAAAGCCCTGTCTGTGGATCCAGTGCATTTACAGTTTATTCCATAGACAGTTTATAAACAGAGATGTCTGGACTGAGACCAGATTCAGAAGTTCGTAACTTTTAGATTTAGCAGATTAATTAATTTGATGAAACAATAAATAATCCCCACACAGACTTAAATAAAACAAACCAGTCCAGCATCATGCCCTCACACAGTGTATATGGATCTCCTTCTCTCTTTCTCATGTTGCTTTATGTACAATATTACCCAGACGGAGTTTACATTGTGAATATACAACTGAGCGAGCACTCTGCGGAGCACTTGAACTATGTGGGGTCCAGTAGGGCTGTAAAGAAACTCTGACACATTTAACTCCACCCTGCTTCCTTTTCCTGTTTAGAGAGCTTCTCTGGATAATCTTTTTTTTCTCTTCACACAATTCTGCAGTCAGGATGTTTCCCATAAAACCCGACTTCACTAAAACCCACAGATAAACACGGCCCACACTCGCTGCACGTGCGAGAAAGATAATTAGACATCCTGGCGACGAGGGAGAGCAAATTGACCCACTAATTCGAGACATGTTTCAATGGCCTACAAAAGACTCCAAACAAATCCCATGCAGATTTTGTGACCTTTTAATTCCCTCTCCCAGTGCCCTGCTTTCTTTCAACAGAGTTGTACGTTGCTTGTTTAAAGAGGCAGTTTGTGCACCAATGGGGGCGAACAGCCAAGCCCACCAGGCCTTTCCTTGCCATCACAATGCTGAACCGCGGAGACTAATCAAATAATCACCAGCCCAAAGTCACTCTTCATATAAAAAAACAAAAACAAAAACGCTCTTCCTGGGTTAACAATACTTAAGCAAACAAAAGACACACATACTGTACATCCATTCACATGTGAGCACGCACGCACACACACGCCACACCATCTGCACAAACGTTACGCAGAGCGAATGCAGAGAGGTCAGAGGGGTCTGTCTCTGAGGTGAGGGCAACACCTCAGTGGAAAATCCATGTCACCTCGGCTTCTCTCACCACACACACACACACACACACACACACACACCCCCACACACACATTCATGCATGCACACACACATACATGCGTGCACACACCAGTGACAGGGAAGCACCACACATGGGCTTCTCATCCGAGGCTGGGGCTTCCTGCAGCACCGCACAATGGGCTCTTCCCCCGATTGTTACATCCAGGCTCTCTCTATATCACCGCCACTCTTTTGGCAGGGGATGTGCTGGCCATTTTTCTTTCCTTATCACAGGCAGACATCTTCCCCTCGCCCCGGACACACGCCTTCCTCCCCCATAAAGCAGTCACATCTGAGAGGTCGGTCACGTGGCCGCTTCTCATCAGGTGACCCCATCATGCATCCCTCATTCGCATTCAGCTTTCAAACTTTCCCAGGCGAACTACACGGCTGATGTCAACATCACTTTCCATCATTTGCATCTTTCACCAATTCTCTTCTGGATGCTCACAACATGGCCAGTGTGATTTAGTTTGACCGCGTGGTTGCAAAGCGAGCCGTGCCAAAAGAGCACATGCAGAAACAGCATTTACCACAATCATCCACTTAGCTGGAAGGAGGGTAATTGCGAAAGCAGATGTTGCAATGGGGCGTCCAGGTACTATAGGAATCTCTAGCCAAAAACCTCTCTTGCAAATTCCCACAACTCACACATCCTCATCCAGCATCATCCCCTCATTCCAACGTGCTCACACACATCTTGAAATATATTCTCAAACACACGAGACCCAAAGCCTTCCAAAGGGTCCTACACAAGACATCCTGTTAACATAGCTGCCTCAAGAGCCTTCCTTCCTCCGCCAGTGGACACTGATGAAACGTTACTTGTGTGAAGAGTGGGTGTGCATGCATCCATGCACAGAATCACATTGGCGCATTCTGCTGTTGAACCTTCTGGTTAAACTTTTATACTTGAGTTGGGGATCTCCATAGAGAATGTAGGGCAGGAAACCCCAAAAGTGGGGTCTTCTAATGTACCGGAGAAACCATCTCCAAGGCTCCCGAGAGTCAGGACCAGGTGTGAGCGAGAAAGCTGACTTTATGTATTTAGTATGCTTCAAACAAAGACAAAGACAAAGGTGTGTATAGCCACAGACTTCTGAGTCCATTTGGAAGCCATCTTGGCAACCCTCCAGGGGACTTCGGACAAACAAGGCCCCTGACCTAATTAATTTGGGAAAAGGCAGAACTTGGTCACAAGTCAAGTCTGATAAAAAACAAAACAAACAAAACCTTCAAACGTTTGGTGACTTTGACTCAAAATAATGTTTTAGATACTTTTTTTCGACATGGCATATACATGGTTTGACAACACCAACTTCTTTTTTGGCTCAATCCAGAGTGCTGTCACGGTACGCCATCAGCTCAAGGTATTTCCGATGTCCGATGTTTTGATAACCTCACCTTTCTTGGTTATCCTGTGCACAAGCACACCTACTTCATCCATGCCTATTAGAAGTCTGTCTGCAGCCACACCAAATCAGCTGAAACTGTCGTGAATCTCAACCGTGCCTGACCGTCAGTGCAACGACATGATATGTCTTTAGGACTTCTCTATTAAAATCATTTAAAAGTTTGTCTCCTCTCTTTTAACAGCCCTGGTAAATCTGGGTGGCCACACTTCAGGGTTGTTTGAAAAGCCCCTGATGATTGAGAGGGTTTGAAGCACAATGAATAGTACAGCAACAACAAGGCCTTGTACTTCTGTCAGGGTGCTGCGTGAAGTAGGAACAATAAGTCAGATTAGTTAATCGACAGAAAAATAATCAGCAAATGTCTGGATTTGATATTTTCTTTTCATATGCAATAGTTAACTGAACTTTGGTTAGAGAGACAAAACAAGACATTTGTGATTAAATACTGGGAAACTGTGACCAAAATGTTTGACAACTTTCAGACATTTCATAGACAGGCAGATTGGGAGATTGATAATGAAAGAGTGATGATGAAAATAATTGTTGGCTGCAGTTGCAGCAGTGCTTGTTGTACTGTTGGTTTCAGTTATATAAATTTTGGGAGGCGACCCCCCAATGGCTACATCAAAAACATGTGGAGGGAGGTCATTTCATGATCCTGCAAGTTGTTTCAAACACAGTGATGCCTCCATGGGCGGTGGGAGGGGGTTAAGGTCAAAATGGGTTTATACCCGTTTTGAAGGTGGCCTGAAAATCCTGCCAACCTAGAGAGAGGAGACGCGATGGAAAGTTCAAATGGGGATAACGATGCAAACTTTCTGACACTCTCACCTTGAAGGCTTTCATGTGTTGCACATATGCAACGTGGTGGAGATATTTGTGTGAATAAAAAAAGACAGGGGTTTGAGAAGAAGTTCGAATCCTGCTGTCTGACTCTGACACACCTGGCCAGTCACTGTATAAGTGGGTGCAAATGTAAAATGAATGTGTATAGAGAAGGGGTTTCAGCTGCTGTTCATGCTGAGAACTTCAAGGCTCTAAGAAACTCTGTCAGAGCTGCTTGCCTGATGGTGACCCTCTCCCCATGCTCCATTTCAGATTCTGGAATAAGGGAGCCTGTGTCCGTGTCCTGTGTCCGAGGTCAGGGCTTGACCATCTTTCTTATTCGTTCCACAACTATTTTTGCCACTTTTTATGTTTGCAACCGAGTGCAACATTATACACGCTTTCCAGGATCAGACCGTCTAAATATATGCATCGCTATCTCCGCATTTAAATGATTATCACGTCTCTCCTCCCTCCATAACGGGCGGCTTTTCATCCCGCTTTTAAGCGTGGCTGTTGCATCAATCGTAAATGCATTTACCTTCCGATGTGGTTTGTCAACATGCAGTGCTCCTCTAGCAGTATCCTGGCTCTGAATTACAGGGGCTTTTGCCACTACTCTGACACACAACACATCCAATTGAAACTCAAATGAGAGGAACGTGATCATTTTGAAAACATCAAATTAAATCTCACATGCAAAATACCTTGAGAATTCTATTTTCAAAAACAGGGGAATTCCACATGTAAAATGTCACATGGAGACGGATGGTGGGAAACAGCTGTACAACACAGGGGCCGGGGTCTGGTTCAAAGAACTGTAAGAGTCCCCTGGGTCGGATTTGGACTTCATATTAAACAGAAACATACTTTCTGAGATGCAGTTGAGATTGAGAAATTCTGTGTCAGATGGGAAACTTCAAGGAGTGATGTATGATTGGTTATGGCTTCCTTCATCTTTTTTTCATGTTGAATCAACTCTTTAACTGCCTCATTAAACCGCAGCTCATAACTGATTCAACTTACTCCTTTTTCTGTCCTTTCAGCAAGTTGTGTGTGCACAGATGGAGAAAGAAAAAAAGTCATATGCTGGTGGTGCGTCACAGCCAAAACTGAAGGTGTTTTGTTTTTAATCAAGCCATCTATGTGAGCAGTTTGTTTGTTTGACAGTTAACTTGCCTACATGGAGCACATGGATAATGCCAAACTAAATTTAGACCGCTGTCCTCCAGCATCCCTGCCTCAGAGCGAGGCTGCACAATACACAGAGGAGCTGAGCTGTGTCACACGCTTTTAATCAAGGCTCCGGCCTGATCTGATAAAAGCCTGAGACAAGCGGGCCTTTTCATCACAGCCGAGAAAATAAGTTTTCATCCGAGAGCCTTGAGTATGATATTAAACGTCTGACAGAACCACTGACCATCTGACGTTCGGCACGAACAGTGACAAACAGAAAAGCAAAACTCACTCATGCTCTGCACAAACACACTGCACACATGTGAACCTGCATCATGTGTGCGCTTTTCTTTCTTCTCATCCAGCCTACATTTTTGAACCTGACGAAAGAAAAAGCAAAGTAGGCTACGCAGAGTCAGTCACTCTGGGGAGAGAGGATCGAAAGTCGTTTTAAAGAAACATCTGTATGCTTTTATGTCAATTTGTAAGATTAAGGTAAAATACAAGTGAGGGTGTTTATGTGTGTGGGTGCGGGAGAAAAACAATAAAACCATTTATGTGAAAAGGATGGGATTTTTTTTCTCGCAAAGTGGAAACAGTGAACTGTGATGTCAACAAACACATGGAATAAACAACCACATGCCCAATTCCAATATGCATATAAGGTGGCTGAGATGGAAAAGTGGGTGTATCAAAAAAGTTCAATGGAAACAAACTTCAAGGGTCAGTTCACCCCTGAAAATAGATATTTTTACTCATACATGAAGTGCTATTTATCCATGAAAGACTGATTTAGTGCGAGCAGCTGAGTTTTGGAGATATTGCCATAGAGGGCCTGTCATGCACAAGTTAGCAACAGCAATGTAACTTTAGTTACTGACCTAGTTAGCTACAGAGAAATCAGCAAGCTGGTAGTGACTGTTTTATGCTTGTTATAACAAAAAGGACCATGATCAAAGTTTTCCTAACACTTGTTTTAGCTGTGTGCCTGTGAACAACCTCAGACTGGAGGGCCATAGAATCAGGGCAACCTAGTCCTGCTGTAGGTGTCAGGGTACAAAAAGGCAGGAAGGGCTAATTGGTAGGGGTGGTGTTCTGGGACTGGGCAGTAATGGAACTAGATGGCAATGTCTGTTTCCAAAATTCATGACCCAGTTACTCTTGATAATCCACAGCCCTTGTTGTGAGAAGTTCCATGTATAGACTATACTGACAAAAGTTTAAGACCTCTGTGGGGCGCTGAGGACACTGTAACCTTCCTCGAATACATGACACCAACAGAGATGCAATATCACACATTTCTTCAGCTTGCTACAGACAGATTATCCATCACAATGTATAGTCTAAATCATTTCTGGACCATAATGCGGACATGAATTCAGTCTGAACAGCATCTAATGCCTCTAAAGAAAACACTGATGCATAGTGTAATGACTGCAGAAAAATGACACAACCCTCTTACACATTAGTTCTCTGTAAATCTCGCTTTCACTTTGCAATTTGGTCTGCCAACTGGGCTGGATTTTTCCCACAAAAAATATGATGGCATATTGACACAAAGAACGGGTCTGCCACCATGGAACCAAAACAGGAAGCTGCATTGTTTTCCCTGGTCACTATCCCCAGGTGACAGTGGAATAGCTGGAATAGCTGTGGAAACTCTGCAGTGCAAAATAAAAGGAACCCACTGATGGAGGAGGCAAAGACGACGACGAAGGAGAGTGATGGAAACGAGGTCAAACAACTGACGGGCATTCACTCGTTAGAGAATGCTCCGGTGTTGTGTCAAAGTCTGTTACCTGTCTGATATGAGACATTGGAGTCTACTAAACTGGCACACAAACATAAACGAATGTGTCTGTCTCAGTGAGGAGAGTACTGGTTGAAGACTTGTTGCATAATATATGAACACCATGGACCATGGATGCCTAAATGTCATACAGCTGTGTGCCAGGTTGTAACTCCTACAAACATGGGGAATCTGACAAATTGTTATGAATTCAATGGCCCGTGCTTGATAGGCCATTGAATAGAGGGTAGATTGTGACAATATAGAGCGACATTGCGCCATATTTCAAGGTAAAACAACATATTTATTAACCTGTTTGCTTCCGTTAAACAACAGTTCACATTAGCATACAACTACTGACTAGCCAACATTATTGATAGTGTTACAAGCTACAATGGGAAAGGTGCAAATTCATTCCGAAGTGTCAACACACATCTTGGACACAAGTGAAACCTAGTGCACATAATCAAACAGCTCAGAGGTAGTTGAATGTTAACATGACATGACATTAAAATATGGCCCCATATCCATGCAGAGTTTTCTTCCCCATCATATTTTCAGTTGCTGATCAGGAAGTCGTGAACTGATAACAATTGGTCAGATTACCTATGTTTATAAGACTCACAACCTGAAGCAATCCATGCAAACTAATAGAAATCCCCACTTTTGAGATTCTCACTCTGATTGTGATGTCAGATAATAAACAAAACCCCCTGTGTGCATATGGTCTACGGAAAATATACTCATAAAGCTCAACAAGTTATCAGTGTGTCTGCAGAGGTCATGACCCCACACCAAAAAATCGCTGCAGGGTCGAGGGTGAAGCGAAGGCAACATGAAATGTGAAACTCCATTTTCAATCCGTTCATCTCACAAAAACAAAACAGCTGGAGATCCATAATTTCAACCAGAAAAAAAAACAAACAAAAAACAATTGCAACATGAGTTATTTCACAAGAAAGCTGTTTTGGTGGTTTGCTGTCATTCACCAGCACACAGAGCCAAGAGCCCTCCTCCTGGAGGAGCTCCCCCACCCAGACACTCCCACGGTCTGCGCGCGTCTGCTGCCGACGAGCACTTTCAAGAAACACAAACCAAGCCTGAAGACACACTATTAGCTCCATTTCATATCGTAATTGTCAACAGGCTGCGGTTTAATTTACAAGCAAAGAGTCAACAACAGGTGGCGGGAGAGAGGGGGTGGGGGACTTACCCCGTGCACTCCTGGGGCGAGGATGGCGATGGAGACGCACAGGAGCAGCAGCAGCCTGCAGTCAGTGAACATGAGAGCGTTAATGCTGATCCCTCAGCCCCGCACTGTGCTGATGCTGAGCCGTGAAATGCGCTCATGCGGTCCTTACCTCAGACTGCTCAGTCTTGTGTCGTGTTGTCCTTGCATGGTCCCGCTCATGCCTACTCAAAACTTCAGAGCCACTCCACTGGTCCTCTACTGCATGACTGCCCGACCTGAGGCACAGCAAGATCCCCCCCCAACGTCAGTGATCACTGTCCACACCAGTTTAAACATTTAACCCTCCCGATTTGTGTTTGAAGAGAACTACAACTTTACGAACGTTGCTGTGTTTTGTAATTCTTTCAATCTTTGAGAACCTCTCTCTTAACAGTTTCAAATGACCAGTCGCCCTTCGTTAAATACATGTCGTTAAATTGTAATCCCATTGATAAAACACGTTACTTACAGTCACCTCAGGCTCGCACGCGCTGTGTCGGATGAAGGAACTAGTTGTCGCGCGGGGGGGAAAGAGACGCGCGGGTTCCCGTGCTGAAAAAGTTCCACGACCGGACACCTGTGGCACAAAAAACCCCCTCAGATATCTCACAAAAACACACCAAAGTGTGCCGAGTTGTCCCTCTCCTTACCGAGAAAAGTCAAAGTGTTTGTATGAGCGGGGTTGAGCCCGTTTGCAATGGGCGAGGGTGGTCGTTTTTGGGGAGGGGGGTGTGGTTGCGCACCAACAACACCGAGTTGCATTGATCACCTCCTCATATCGTCTCGGACAAAGATGCGGCCAAACGTGCTGCCCGCGCTCCGCAGATAAAACCACCGCTAAACGCACGAAGAGAGCGGACGAGGAGCGAACCAACAGGTGGTTCCTTGTTTTTTTTTTTCGTTGCGGGGCACCGTGTTTCCAGAGCGCACCGCCACGATGCTGTTACCGCCAGGCGCACTGCTGCTGCTGCTGGCGGCTCTCTACTCCAGCGTAGACCTGACGGGGGCTGAGGTAAGCGTCTGTAACTGTCCGGGACGCTTAAAGAAGTAACTTTAACGCAAACTTGTATCGACGTTAAGTTAACGTGCTTTACCTTCTAACGGTGCAGCTGAGGGGGGGACTTGCCTCTTAAAACATGATGTCTGTAGTCTGCGTGCACACCAACTCTTCCTCTGTGACAAATTTAACTCTGTTAACTGTGTTCATCCATTATTCCATTAAAGAGACACATTTCAGTCTTTGGGTGTCACGGACGCACACCATTTATGACCAGATTTCAGTATTTCTCGGCTCTGTTGTGTTTTGTGTGTGTGTGTGTGTGTGTGTGCGTGCGTGTGTGTATTGTTACATACTCCGTCAAACTTCTCTGAATACTGTGACTTGTATCTAGTCCCAGTCCAGCCTTCTCCACCTCTGCTGGAGAGGAGAGGGAGAGAGGGTGGGGCAGAGTGCCCACAGTAGCTTAAGTGTGTGTGTGTGTGTGTGTGTGTGTGTGTGAGTGTGAGTGTGAGTGAGCAGTATAGGCAGTTCACCATTGGTGTGTTTTGATCTAGTCTAGTTAATTTTTTCACGAATGTGCCTCTTTAGTCAAACTTGTTGCGGTGTCCAGCCATAGAACAGATATCATTTTTTCATAATATGAATACAGAAACGCAAGTCATGCTTAACTAATGCAAGACTCATGATTTGATGTTTGGATTAATATGATGTATCATGAACTGCAGTTGGGCACCTTCCTGATCTGGTCAAGACGGCTTTATGTTCCAGTCGACAGATTGTCTTCTGTTAGCTGTGTTTCTGTTGGTGAAAGTGGTCCAATACTAATTATTTGATATGATATATAAGAGTCTTCATGGAGGAAATGTCAGAACAAGCTGTTTTTTTTTTATTATTGTCAAGGTCAATACTGATTGAACTTAACTCTTAAGTTAACAATAAAAAGCATTGTTTCAGGATTCACGTGAAACATGTTTCGAAATCTTTAAAGTGCTAAATGTAAGAAATGTTGTTTCAAATTTTTTACTACAATTATCAGCAGTCCAAAGCTCTTCTTGTTGTCAACACCAACACTTAACCGCTATCTGCATGACTGATTGAGCTAACTCACTGACAGCAGCTACAGTTAGCAGCAGTTAGCTGTTGCTCTGATAATATGCTGCCTCCAATTTGAATTTCACAGATAGTCAATTCTTACATGTTGCACCTTTAATTTAAATGTGCTATTTAAGAATTTTTGTTTGCAAAACACACAAAAATTCAAACCAAATTTGCAACTAAAATTATTAACTGAATATGAAGAAATAACAGTTTTGGCATTATGTCAAAGACATCTATGTACTGGGTTTCAGAGATATCTGGTGAAGTTAGCATGCTAACCAGCTAGCCCTTAGCTTCTTTGAAAACTCAAGAGGTGATAGTCTGATCGTACACAACATCAACACGTACCCCGGTCCTCCAAGCTCTCAGTCTAAGTCTGCTAATACTACCGCTTTCTAACTGAGCTTCCTAAATGAGCTAGCCAATAGTTCCTCTGGGGAGTCCCCTCTTTGTTTGTTTGAGTATGAATTTCACAAGTGGCCAATTCTTACGTACCGTAAGTTTAAGGAATCAAAATAAATGTATTGAACATTTAAAAAAACTTCATTTTGAACTGTCACCTGAGGTAAGTGTAACTAACTAGCTAAACCAGCTGTGATTTCATCCAAATGAACTTCTCCTCAGAGAGACAGAACTGCTGTCATTTCTCTAAATTGTATCTGTGCAGTTCACTGTGTGGAAATCACTGGAAATCAGAGCTGAGGATTGGCGTAACTCACAGTGGTAATATATGGCACTGTTTTCATGAAGCCAGCCTTTTGCTCAGTTGACTGTCATCAGGGCTAATGTTTGACACATGTGATTTCCCCAGCCAGAGTAGGTGGTATTTCACTATAAGATGGAATTGGCCTTTTTTTGGGAACTTTTCCAGATCCAGTTTCCTTGTGCAGAAGTTCATAACCCATGAAGGAGTTAAATGGGAAACAGCAGTGGAGGAGAAAATCTGCTGCTTTATGTCTCCCCTGAGAACTGAAACGGCTTAGAGTCTTGCTGCTCTTTATGTTCCTGTATGTTGAGATCCATCTTCACTCTACGGTGGCCCTGAAGGTCTAAACAGAGCAACATTTCCAAAAACACAACACTTTCGGAAACACAACCTGTTTTCTGAAATGTTGCTGTGATTAGACCCCTCAGGGCTGCTGTTTCACTAGACTGTTTGTTCAATTTCACATAACTACAGCGGTCACTTTCTGCTGAAAAGCTTGTCAGATGTAGTGCGTTACACAGAAGTGTTGGTGGATTTCTCAACAGAAACATCGATCACACAGCGATCCAGATGAAGGTGAGGACACATTGGTGGACTGTGCCAAGTGTTAAGATGAGGGCAGGCTAGGAATCAGTTAGAATTATTGCACAATGGAGCGACGTGTGATGCTTCAGTGTGAATAACAGCTCCCCAAGAGAGACCGGGGTTATCATGAGAGGAGCTTCTCCATCTTCCGGTGTGTTTTTAAGGATACATTTTCAGTTGCCAGCTATTGTCATGGAGCAACAGGAAAGTCATAATTTTGGGAGAAATGATTCAGGTTAGTGATTTCAAGAATTACATGTGAGCCACAAGTTAATAAATCAGAGCTTCTTCCCATTGCTTGGCTCAGTTAAACCTAAGTCATGCATGCATCTATTCTCCTGCTTGTTGCGACTTGGACTTTCCCTTGGTGTTTAATCAACAAACCAATCATTGCTCACTTTATTATTCACAATAACATGCATCATTCCTTTAACACTGAACTGTGATTCTGGGACCTGTGTAGGATAGAAGCGATTGATGACATATCAGGTTAAACAAGGCAACAGGGGTAGCGTGTATCCACTGCCTGCCTGCATTAAGAAGCACAAACACTGGACTGACATCATGCATCTGGACGGAGGAGGTGTATATCTGGCTGAACATCTTGTCACTGATTAGATGACGCCAATGAAATTGGAGTCATTCAACTCTCTGGGTTTATTGTTGTATATTTTCCCATCAACCCTTGGGAGGTCCACAACGAATGTACCCGTCATCCAAACGGTGACGCATGTACACTAAGTTGAAATGCAGCAACCTTCATGAATGTGGAAAGAAATCATTGTGTGTCCACAAGGTGCTTCGGTGTGTTTATCTCTTGTTTGTGTCCACATACATGATGTTGAAGTATCAGAGCCTCCTGTTTGGTCTTCTTCACAATCACTCATGATAAACTGAGGCCAGGAGTGTATATATATCATAAACAATTCACAGTCAACCACAAATGAATGCACACACACAACTGTGATAACCCTGAGCCTGATGTGGGTCAGATTAACTTTGGAAAACCAGTAATGAAGAGATAATGTAAGGTCTTTAGATTACATACAGCTTCTTCTGAAACTACAACACCCTTGACACAAGTTTTAAAACTTTTTTTCCCCCAAGACCAAGTCGAATTGGTGGAGTTTAAGCACGAAGCAGCAAGCTGATATTTAGATCTGTGCAGACCTTTGCTCCCTTTTAGTTCACTGCATCATCTGATCCCGAGTGAATTGGCTCACTGTTTGTATTATATCAACAGAACAGAGTTTGTCTCCCTTGGCGGTCATATAATCTGGTCAGAATGAGTCATTAGTAGCTCCTGGAGGAGGAGGAGGAGGAGGAGGAGGAGGAAGGGCAGATTAGCAGATTCTTGGAGTGAGAATTTGTGTGTGGGATGTTGGATGGATGGAGGGATTGGGAAAGGTTGAAGCTGGTGGGAACGACACGCTTCTCAGCATCCCTGCTCGTAGCTTGGCAAAGTTGTTTCCAGGACGGGGTGAACCCCGGGGAGGATGAACATGGAGGAAGCAGCAGTGAGAGCCGTTAATCCTCGTCCAGCCTGAGGAATGTGTGCATACCGTCTAGAATCATTATCAAGACATGATCTGCTGCTCGAGGTGCAGACAGGACTGCTTGTAGTTTGGTTTGGGTCTGATCCTGTAGACCTACCTCCCGCCCATCGCCCCCCCACAGAGACAACAGCTGACCCTGGTACTGTGACAGGCCACCAGCCGAGCAGTGCACCCCGGGAAGGCACAACCTATCTGACCCCTGTCCCCCCCAGCGTTGTAAAAATGCCTACATTTGGAAGAGTTGTGATTGTGTTCATGTCCCCGTATTTTGACAGGCGTGTCTGGGTGGCAAGGATAATTCTCGCCTGACCTTGATACTCATACAGTGTGGCAGGTATGCCCCATTTTCCTGGGGGTGTGTGTGTGTTTCACTGTGTGTGTTCCCTGTATGTGTCAAGTGAGGAGAGGATTAAACAGTGGTTAAGCAAGGCAAAGCCCTTTTTCAATTCCCTGTGGTCCGAGCATCATCTAGAGAGCATTTACACTGTTTCACAGCTGCACTTTTACTCTCGACACGTAAACCGCCGCTTTTGTCCCACGCTAATATTTTGTGCACATGAACAACCTCGAGACCAGCTTGTGTTATCCTCGAGATCAGTTACTTCCCCGAGGTGCGTTGTTACGGTGAAAGTGCTGTTTAGCTGTTTAACTGTGAAATTGGTGAGTCATAAATGTCATTTGCGGTTTGGACGGAGGATGGTGTAATGGATACATGTGTCTGAAAGGGACGTGGGAGTCGGAGAGTGATGGAGCGATGGAGGCTGCAGGAGTACAGGAATGTGGGTCAGAGCCAGAGATGATACCCCGTGACAAATCTTTTGGTCTCACTATCTGGTCCCTTGACCTGCGCCTCCAACTGCTGCCGCCAAATCATCCAACTGATGGAGGATAATAAAGACAGTGATGACGGTGTCAGTAAATTTATGACATTCTGTTTTGTTTTTTGCATCAGTCCACATGGGACGAAGTGTGAAGTTTTGGGAGTCTCTTCCTTCGGCTGTTCTCTCTGTCAGTTCTTGGCCTAAAAAAGCTTCAGTCTTAGTGTCCTGCTCTAGATGCAAAATACAGGTGCAAGACAAGAGGATGGTGTTTAGCTGAGGTAGGATGCAAATGTCTGACCGCTTTATTATAACCTTTGAAGACAATGCAGACAACATTCTGGTCTGTGGCTGCTCCGTGTTTGTGTTACCTTACAGGACAGTGCAGTTCAGGGTTTGGGTGAGTCTGCTCATGATCTTACAACATGACTCTGGGAGACTCTGTGCAAGTCTTGGTTTAAGTTCAAACCGTGTTAGAAGCTCCTTACACAGAGTTGAACAAGACAATCATTGTAACCCGTCAAACACTGTGAAATTATAGATTCACCTTCATAATAATATTCTAAGGCAAAGGAGAGATTTTTATTCAGTGCCTTTCTACAAGCTTTATTAAAAATGATTTTTCTCCATAAACTGTTACCAATGTGACCTTTAAGTTGTCTTTGCACACATCTTTGCAGATGAATTCATCTGTGGAGGTTCCTGAGCATCTCACACAGCAAATCCATGAACCCTCTCTTGCTTGTGTGTATGTGTGTGTGCTTGTAAAAATACTCATACCAATGGCAACACTTGCTGGTTATGCACTATTTCTACTTTTTTCATTAGTGTCTCCCTGGTCCCTCTTATATAAATAACCATGTGAAGATGGACCTTCAGATTAAACTCACAGTGTTTATCTGCATGACACATTTGCCTTTTAAGCCATTAACTTGCTTCTCATGCAGTGGAAGACATGCTTCAAACAAGATCTCTTTCTCAGACACAAAAAGACAATTTGTTCTTATAGAGATCCAAGTTAAGACAAGGTAAAGATCAAACCTGAGGTGGCTCACATGAAAAGCTGCTGTGTGATACCACCCTGCAGAGCTGAGTGTTCCTGGGCTGTAATAACATCAGCAGATTAGCAGGCAGTGTTTGTGCTTTGACAATTAAAGTTCACAGGTTGAGAAAAGCAAACCCTGGAGTGAAACAACTGTCCATGGATGAAGTTTTTGGTTTTAAAATCAGTAGATATGTGACACTCAAGCTTTAGCGTTTTTCCTGTCAGGGCAAAAAACTGCTTCACTTTTTCCTTTGTAGTGAGACCAAGACCAGCAGATTTGTTTACAGCGTGGCAGAATTGCATTCTTGTGTTTTTTTTGGGGGGGGGGGGGGGTTTTATGGGGTTGTAAAAGGTTCTCACCTCACCTTCAATCTAGCCTACAATCATAATTCAGTCAGAGAGCTAAAGAAACGTTGAGTGTTTGAGGCAAGAACAAGACAAGAAAAAGAAAAGAAGACACTTGAGATGAAGTGAGGTCATGAGTTGAGACCTGACACAGTTGGACAGGTTCATGGGGCACAAGCAGGTGGACCCTTTCGTTTCCTTTATGAAAACCATCCCCCGATCCCACTTCACCCTCTTGTGAGACACAGAATTGAGTCTAGCTGAACCATCTCTGGCCTTACAAGACATAACTACAACCATGGGAGGTTGTGGTGATAGACAATTCAGTTATATTGTGTAATTGTCTGATGTGGTCTTCCACATCACCTTTTCAAGTTAACACCCTGAACATTGCACTCTTCTTCCTGCTTCTGTTCATTTTTAAAGTCCCAGCAGTGTATTTCTAGCATGTAGATGATTCCTCCTTTTGTTTTGGACAGTCCATTTCCCAGCAACTCAAACATCTTGACATGCCTTATTTTTATTTGCAAACCTACCAATGTTCTATTGAACTCTACATTGTTGATGAGACATTGGTTTTCTCTGTCAACAACTGAATTTTTCTTTTATTTTCTAAGATATTTTTGGGGGGGTTATTTTTCTTCCAGCCAAACTTTGAAACTATGCCCACTCCTCATATCACCTTCAGTAAACATCCACCGTTCCTTTGTTTGAGAACCAGAGTTGAATTCCCAGCTGAGAATTGACCTTTTAGTTGTGTTAATCAGGGCTGGATATCAAACCTCAATAACACTTGAGTACTGACTGAAATGTGTCCAAAACATTGTGCGTTGAAGTTTGCGTCATAGGCTGACATTGTATTGCTGTTTCCTGATCAAAAATAGCAAAAATGTATCATTTCAGACTGTGATTTATGTAAGTAACATTCATAATATAATTATACTTTCCCTTTAATTTAAAGATGCAATATCTCAGAATTTGTCGAATCCACACTCCAAACCAGCAGGGAGCAGTATATCACCAGAGTAACTAATAACTGGTACAAACTGTAGCTGTCATTCGCTAGTCAGCTCAGTTAGCCATGCAGGTAGCGGTCCGGACTGGGAGCCCGGAGCAGCTTTGGACTTCAGGGACCTGGGCTAGCTAGTTAGCAACCTCAGTTAATGTCTTTGCAACAATGCGCAGATGTCATGTAGTGCAAACTTTTCATTCTTCACAGTCTGCAGATAACTATAGTTTATTTTGAGATATTTAAAATTAAATTCTGACATACTGCACCATTAATGCCCTATTTGTTATTGATTTATTTTCCATGTGCACTGATTTTGTAAAAGGGTTACTAAGGACCCAATGAACAAACAAATAAAACTGAGTTAGACATGGCAGATTGAGCCAGGATGAATACCGGCGAGCTGCTGTGGAGACACTTAAGACCACATGATATTACAGATGACACAGCCACATGCTTCATATTTGTCCCATTTAAAGTTAACTGATTAATGCTCTTGCCAGAATAAGGCACGTGTGTTCTGAGCATTAGGTGGATGAGGACATTTCTTATTTCTGTTAGCTGGACATGACAATGATGTCTGAAGTGGTTTGATTTGTTGTTTAACTCTGTCTGTGCCTTATACCTCACACACATGATCCCTGCACACTCTTCTCTCCTGATCTTAGCTGAGCTACAGTTACTCTGTATGTTTACCAGGCAAGGCCGTACTGGCACTAAATTCACACAGGAGTAAGGTCTGATAGAAAAAGCAGATCATGAGTCAGATCCGACTGTAATTCAGAGGACCTGGGAGCGCCTGTACATCCATACCTCGAGCTTTTGAAGCTCCTTCCTGGAGGAACAGATGCTTTATCCATCTCCCCCTGAGTTTATGTTGCTGCTCGCGGTTTTGCTCCGTCGACTCACGGGACAATGAGAATTGTTCATTTATGTAGCTGTTATTCTACTGAAGTATGCCAGAAAAAAAGGGTCAATCTGATAACATTGAGACGGAAGTAGGCTGAGATGGTCACATGGCTCAGTTCACATCAGTAGAAGAGGAGATATGCTAATCTTTCAATGCATAGTTGAGTCTGGGGACAGATTAAGTAGTTCTTGACTGATACGAGAGCAGATCTGTTGTCAGGACTCGGCATCTCAAAGGCCTCAGGGCGTGGACATCTTGATGTTACAGTCTCCATATGTTCAAATGGCGGTGACGCAAGGGTGATGTAAGAGATAAGGCCTGATGTGGCATAAGTAGGACAATAGAGAGCAGCCCTTGTTATCATCTAAAGTGTGTGGTATGGTAATGGGGCTAATGACCTCCATTATCATTAGTTTGTTGCAGACGTGAAGTGGAGGGATAAAGGCCATCCCCCTCTGGTGCTCTGAGATCCCCTCACTTTCTCACACTTACTCTTACTCCCGTTACCGCCTTGATAAAGTATCATATTAAACCTTATGTGTCTCTGATGTCAGCGATAATTTTATGAGGGGGTAATTTCCTCATCGGGGACCAACATCAATGTATGTGCGGGGCACGCAAGAGTGAAAAAACCTTTGTTAAAAAGGATGTGAAAGAGAGCTTACATGCACACATGCACTTCCTGTACATGTATACTCCCTGATGGACGCATTGTGTCTCCCTTAGAAACAGTGATGGTAATGCGTCTGCTTTGTAAGAATGACTAACTCAAATGCCAGATGCGCCAATGTAACACGTGTGTTTTTTGAGAGAGCAAGAGACTTGTATTTCAGCTTTTGTTTTAAGCCCAGCTAGCGGCACGACTCTCGGGATGGCAATGTTGGTCGATTAGTCGGTCCAGATTGCAATATCTCAACAGCTACTGCTGTGAGAGTTTTACAGACATTTGTGTTCCCCAGAGGGTGAATTTGGTGTTTGTACTACCAGTAGGTCAAAGTTGTAACTTCCCATTATCTACTGGTCAGATTGGGGCAGAACAATTATAGACACTCATGGTCCCTAGAGGATGAACCCTACTAACTGTGGTGACCCTCTGACTTTTCCTCTTGGGCCACTATGAGGTGGTTACTTGTGGTTTTGAAAGAAAAGTCTCAACAAGTATTCGATGGATTGCCATGAACTTACATTGTTACCAAAACTAGACAAATGTGCTCTGGTGGATACATCTGTTGCCTGGGTGAAGTAACATCAAACCTTGATCTCTCCCACGTATGTACTGCTGCACTGCCCCCATGACTACCGGGTATGTTGCTCTGTTGGTATGTACCTGAAACTTCTAGAAACCGTGCAGAAATAAAGACAAAATGAACGCCAAATACCAACAGAAGGCTCAGCCTGTATCCATATGTGTATCTAACATTGAGCATAAATGAACCTTTAGTCTTGACATTATTAGACCCTCATAATGAATTGTAACAATGTTTATGACTGAAAACTTGCAAAATGAATACATTTCCATTGACCTCAAGTCGATCTTTGTGTTTAGTCCTAATTAACAGGGTTATGTTTACTTTGACTGTAGACTCTTTGGTAACATGACTTCCTTTACTGCTTTTTCATTAAATTTAATGAAGAATGCAGAGGAAAACAATTGGGAAAAGTAGCAGGTATGGGAATGGTCCGGGCTGGTAGAAAGTCACAGAGGTCATTCCTTGTCCTCACGTGCTGACGCTATTCCCAGATACCAGAGCACTCTTGAGGGAGACTGGAGGCTGACCCAACCCTTTCTTGCCTTTGTGAGCATAAAAGGCAAGGAAGAGGCCTTCCTCCTTAGAGAAAGAATGGCTTCCTAAATCCCACATCCTGTGGCACAGTGCTGCACATTCACAGAGCAGCAGCAGGCAGAGCTGAAGAAGTCAGCGCTCTGCGGATGCTCACGTGAACTCAACTGGGCCTTTCTCAGGGAATACAAACGCCTTGATAAAGTCATAGTTGCTTTCTCTGCCCCCGTCTCTCTGCTTCCACCACTAACTGACCTTTTTCTCCATCTGACCCCTTTCATACCAGATAAGTTAGTTGCAGATTACTGATTCTTTAGCTCTCAAGCACAGGCATCCAAAACTGATGCAGCTGCAAGCATGCATGAAAAAGAAGTGATGAGGCAGAACACTTTCAATTTGATGTTTGTGTGTATCAGCACTTGGACTGATTCTGTTCCTGAAGGATTGTAGAGGAATGTTTTTGTGTCTTTTTTTTTTCTGCGTGGAACAATAATCGCTAATGTGTGGGCACATGAACAGAGGCCTGCACACAAACCAAAAATCCTGTCTCTCCCACGGTACTGGGACAACACAAGTGTAGCAAGATAAATCTCACAGTTAGCTTGCTGGATTTCTGACTTCTCAGACTTCAGACTGAGGGAGACACAACATCTCCGGCATTTGAACAGCAACACTTTTCTGTTATCTTCAAGAAAGAGCCAGCTAGAGGGCAAGGCCGAATTCAGCTGCTTTGTGTGTGTGTGCTTGTGCAGTAGTTGAAGGAGGAAAGTCCCTCTAAAGGCCTGAAGATTAGTGGCAGCCTTGCTTAATTTGTTAAAAGGATAACGCTTCATTCACATGCACATGAACACTCACTGACTGAGGAACAGCCGAGTTATCAAGATGACCCTTATTTTGAAAGCTCTGCTTGAATGTCTAAATCCCCTCTAATGGCCTGGACAGAGGCTACAGGTCAACAGGATGAGGCTGTGAGGGTCATGTGACTGGTCAAGATGGATGAGCTGATAAAGAGGGGTCAGGGACCCTTGTGATCCAAGGCGGGAATATTGTATAGGATCTGAAGGAGCATTAACCTGCTGTTGAGCCGTTGTCACTTGATCTTTTTTTTGAGTTGTTTGGTCTATAAAATGTGACAAAATGGCAAATAATGTCCATCACTGTCTCCCAGGGCCCAATATAACATCCTCAAATGTCAAATATTTAGCTTGAGAAGTTAGAATCAGAGAATTTGTACTTTATTTTCTTAAAAAATGAGTCAAACTGATTAATCGATTACAAAAACCAGTTGGCAAATACTTCAATAGTTGACAACTAATTGATACATTTGTTTGAAGGTAACAAACTAGTCGAGCTTCCTGGCTCTTTAGCTTCAGTTTAATCTTTTCTCCGGTATCAGGACTTTCATGTCTCTTGTTTCTGAACATGTACAGTGAGTGATCAACAGAGAAAAGGGGCCTGGAGTCTTTCCACCATCTGGATTTAAGCCACTAGTAATTGAAGATCAGCCAGTTCCAGGGTTTTCATCCAGTACAAGTGCACACACACACACACACACACACACACACACACACACACACACACACACACACACACACACACGCACACACACACACACACACACACACACACACACACATACAGCCCTGTGCCGACCAGCAGAGGCCTGAGAAATCGTCTAAAACAATTTTCCCATTTGTTGAGTTAATTTTGCATGTGAGAATTCCCAGTCAGACTGTTGACATGGCCGGTGCTGTTTCTGCTGAAGAGGACTGTTCAGTGTTCCCGCTCCATTTCGCATGTCTGCTGACATGTTCAGCAACTACTGCGGTCCCAGAGGATGAGCTCTGTTTGCGGTCCTATCCACAGTCAGTCATGTTTGACTTTTCACTGAATTATAGAAGATTTGAGCTCATGTTAGCTCTCTGTGCATGATGCTGACAAGCGGCTGGATACATGTGATGTTTCTTTCAGTTGGGATGCAGTTTTCTTAAATTTGACACCACTTAAAGCTGTTCCGCTCTTCTGGCCCTTAATTTGATGACAGGCAACATTAACTTGGTCACGCTTGATCATGCACGAGCAAACTGGCGACTGACTGCTGTGTTTGTTCACCTTGCTCATTAACTTTTGTGTGTGTGTGAGTGTGTCACTTGGCATAAGCATTTCATGTATTTCCTTAGAAAGTTAGCTTTTCCCATGGGCTTCTTTAAGTTTTATGTTGTTTCTTTCTCTCTGTGTTTACATATCTTGGCTGTGTGCGTTTCTGCATGCACATATTCCTTCATGATCACTTTTGTGCAGATGTGATGTGTGTGTGTGTGTGTGTGTGTGTGTGTGTGTTTGTGTGTGTTTGTGTGTGAGCAGCCCTCTCTCTGCAAATGCATCTGCTTTTCGTTACAGAAGCCCTGAATTATTTCTGTTGTGCAGATGAAAACTTGCGGCCTGCAGCCAGGACAGGACATGTTTTACATTAAGTTGGTCTCACTGAATATGCCCTACAGGACTCCTTAAATCAAGGAAACAGAAAACATAGCCCTGTTTTATTGCAGAATGTACACATAATATGTCTCTTGGTGCAGGACTCTCAACTTGACCTGATTTCCCTCACAGTAATGTCCTGTTACCACTGTGTGTGTCTATCATTAGTTATGCTAAATGAGATATGACATTATCTCTTTTAGACATTTTGGTGGGCAAATGTGTTGATATGCTTTCTTGCTGAGAATTAGTCAAGAAGTTCAATACTACTCCCAGATTAGATACGAGAGCCCTTGCTAGTTTAGCTTAGCACAAAGTCTGGAATTAACAATTAGCAAGAAGGACCACATACATATGAATTCGTCACATGCAGCATTTCACAAAGTTTACACAAAGTTTTCTCCTAACACAACCCCCCCCAACATTTTATAATGGAGTCTGGATAATTTCATCTCCTTGCTGTAGTGTAAAATGTTCTCAGAATTTTGTAACAAGTATTGAATGTAAGTTATTTTGTTCATTCAAATTATTACAAAAAAAAACCATGAATGAATGTTGTGCATCACTCACAATGACCAGTGAACAGACGGACCCCTCAGTCACCCGACTGTGACTGACCTCCTGGATCCCTGGCTAACTCTCAGCAAGGACAAATAAACTGTTCTTCCTAATATGCTGAACCATCCCTTTAATGTTTTCGAGTACATTCAAGTTAATTCATCAATTCAAGTTAATTAAAGTCAATTTCGGTGGAATGTCCTTAGATATGATTATTGATAAATGAATGCATCAAAAAGCCACTTCAGCTAAATGTTCTGCTCTATTATAGTTTGATTTAAGACTACATTTCTCCACTAACTTCACCCAGTTCCTTTCTGCACATTACTCAGATATTAAATGCTGCTCCCATACATGAATTTCATGCTCTGAAAACAAGAGAACATGAAATACGTCCAGAGGATCTCGCTACAGGTGCAGCTAACATAAAAAATGGTTGCGTTTACGTGAAAGCTATCTTGGCATTTAGAGAAAATGCCTTTTCACATCACACCATTCCAGTGGGTGCACGTGCCGCTCACCCTCGCACACAGGCACACACACATCTGTGCTGTTTACAGAGCGCATTGCACCAGGAGCCTTGTCTTCCAAGTATGGCAGTCAGACAGAAAAATTCCCCTCCTCCACTTCTATTCTCTCAACCCAGCCTCTCAGTACCAGAGAAGGCTAGGAATGTCAGAGCAGCCCAGTTCAACCAAGCACAGTCTGAAACAGTCCTCCTCCGCTCATCTTTTTATTATTTTATAGGGTTTTTTTCTGTTTGTCTCACCCTCTCTTGTGCTTTCAGCCGAGGGCTACTTCGGGAGCAGCATGGTTGTGGTTGGCAGCATCTGTGAACTTATTGACCGTGAAGAAAAACCCACAAATAAACCCTCAAAACCACAAAAATGCTGCGTGGCGATGTCATAGTTTACATGACATTAGACTCGGCTGAGTGGTGGCATCGGTACAACGAGTATCGGCGTGTGTTTTCTAGTGTTTTGTTGCTGCTAGATATATGAAAAGGTACTGTGTTGCCTACATTGCAGTAACTGTCTCATTTAGTGCTGCTTAATGATCCCAGCTGCCAAGTGAAATCCTTCCGACATTTATGGAGTAAAACTATCCTGATTGTCCCCATATGGAGGCCGTGATCTGTGGCTTAACGCCATGAGCATGTGATGTGCGGGTTAAACATATTAGAGCCAACTAAAGGAGCACAGGAGCTCGTAAGCTCACTTTAACGCGCTGAAAGAAAAAGTATGTGCCGTGTAACTCGACCGGTTGTTTCAGCAGGACTCACCAAGTCCACAGAAGGAGCCAGATGTTTACGTGAAAGTGCATGGATACGTTCCATTTAGCAATGTTGCACAATATTTACTGTTGGGACACAAAGCCCGAATCTCCTCGGATGTCATTAAGAGCAATTAACTCAGCCAACATGAAGTCAACCCAAACAGCCAGACGCCCAAAACGCAGAACAAGATGTAAACGGGTGATGCAACAATATGGCTAACTTGTGCATGTCTCCTCATATAAATAGGCTGGTGTTGGAGTGGTGCAGAAGCAAGACAGTTTTTAGAAAAAACAACTGCCACAGTTTGTGGAACAACGCTTCACCAGCTAGTCGCTAATTTTCTTTGTCAGCTGTTTGGTGCTGGGCGTGTAGCTCACAGTGGTTTATTTCAGAGCTTTATTTCAGCACCAACACTTGTTCTCTCGGGGTTCACACCAGGCTGTTGTTCAGCCGCCAGTGTACTACATCAGAACTGCTTGTCAGATGGTCAAATAGTTTTTGAAACCAACAACTAAAGCTGTCAATTTTCACCATCGTCCCAAATGACATGTCACAGTTCCTGGTACAATAGGACCATTGTGGTGTAACAGGAACACTTTCATGTTTGGTTAAGTTATCAGTAAGGAAGGCGATTCAGGAGAAAGATAGTTAATGGTTGAGTCTCATTCACAGGTTGTCATTTGTGTTAGAGATTAGGGCTGAAAACTGACCCAAATCATCAATATCTGACAACACTGAGAACATACTTTTCCAGAATCACTTTTCTACAATTAGAACTACTTCTCTTTCAAGGAATGGTGCAATTTTTACAAGTGAGTGCAGAAATGACAATAGAATATAACAATAAAACCAAAATACTAATCTGGAATCATTTCAACTAAATGGTCTACGTATTGAATAGCTTGATTTTATAAGATGCATAAAAGCTCAACAAAACCCTAGAATATAGAGTCTTACAACTGAGTCAGTAAAGTTGTCTGTCGGTTTTCCCCCTCAGTGAAACCCGTATCCATGTGGAAGGAAGGCAAGAAGATAAACCGAGGGTCAATTCTCCAGTCAAGTCTTTTTCTCTGGCTCCAGAGTTTTTTTCCCCATTACTGGGCCCAGAGAACTTACGTTTTGTTTTATGAAAACAATAACAGAAACAAAAAGTCTTCCGCAGCACTGTCTGTTTCCTGATAAGAGCAGCCAGAACTTGAGTGCAGCTCAGGAAGTCAGCTTCATATCTTTACATTAGGTCATTTCAACAGTCTCTTAACTTTGGGTCCTGATTACTGTGTGTGTGTGTGTGTGTGTGTGTGTGTGTGTGTGTGTGTGTGTGTGTGTGTGTGTGTGTGTGTGTGTGTGTGTATGTGCACGTGTGTGTGTGCGCGTGTGTGTGTGTGTGTGTGTGTGTGTGTGTGTGTGTGTGTGTGTGTGTGTGTGTGTGTGTGTGTGATTTTAGGTTGTTGATCCTGAGTGATAGGTTTACTCTTAATCCAGTTCATTCAGTAGTAAGCACCATAATTGCAATGACCCCACTGAATCTCATGACTCATGTCTGATAGCCAGATAGATTATGTTATTAGGTTGTCTGAACATCAGGTTTGTGTCTAATTGGACTGTATGTGTGCAGAATATGAGCACAAATATGTAAAGTAGAAGGATGTGAAATTACAAATCCTCCCACACTTCAGTCCTCAGCACCTCTAGGACTCCCCCCTGGGGGACTGTGGGATACATCAGCAGTGCAGTGGGAGGTTATGGCAGGAATGTTCCGGGAATGTGATGTCGTTTTAAGAAAAGTCTGTAGATGACATTGACCAGATGTTTGTGTGATCTTCAGTTTCCCCTAACATGGCTGGAAAGACAGTGAAATACGTACAGCTGTTGCAAATGTATGAATGTGGAGCGCTCCATCGTTGTGAACATTTCTGCCCCCGTGTGGTGAGAGTCTGTACTGGTGTAATACTGTTGAAACCTGTGTGGGAAATGAGAGCAGGAGGCTCTTTTGATGAAAAGACTGTAATTGTTTCACATGAGATGAGTGTGAAGAGTTTAGGAAACATTAAGTGCTCTTGCCATCTTTGGAGGTTGGCTGTAATGCATGAGAAGTGGATTTGCCCACTTTGGCAAAAACAACAGAGACACTGAGTCATACAGCCAGTAAACTGGAGGACAAACTCAAAACATTACTTCACAGGCGCCAAAGAAAGGAACACTATATGGGGAAAATCCAGTTGCCCTTTCTTTATGTGTTAGCACAAAATGTCGTTAAGATGCCTCAAGTCTGTTTCATGAGAACCTCGTGGTCAGGAATGCAGTTAGATTCTCTTGGGTTAAGACATCGTACTGTACTGATTAGCTGTGGAAAGGTTATGAAATCCTTTTTCCAGAAGGCTTCAGAGAGTGTAATATATTTAAGATTTCAACATTAACACGGTCCAGAAATGTACTGTGAGTAATGGGATCCAAGCAACAGCTGCAGAAAAGACGATCGATGTTCTGGAGCCTTTAATTGTATCACAGGATCTTCCTCAGCAGTTGTCACTGTATTGTAAGTGTTCATACGTAAATCTGTATCCAACTAAATCTGTTGACGAAGATATGTGACAAGATCCAAAGCACCTTGTCAGCTGGTTCCCAAGATCAAACTCTCTAAATTCTGATGCTCACTTTGAAAGCCCCTAAAATCAAAAGGACGTATTTCCCCTCTTACCTGTTGAGCCATTTTTTCCATCTAGATTGTATTGTTCTGAGTTATATAGTTTTGGAGATATCAGTTATATAGATGTCTGCCTTCCTTCCAACACGATGAAACCAGATGGTGCTTGGCGTGTGGTGCTCAAAGTGCCAAAAAAATATGTTTGACAAACTCAACAGAAAATGCCTCTTTCCAGAAACCGTGACCCAGTAACTTAAGCTGAACCACAGACCTCGTCGTGAGCACGTAGGAAGCATTTTCTTTAAGCATCGCTGCACAGAAGGAAGCGTGTGTCTACTCTTCCATGAGTAGATGCACGCTTTCCTCTGCCAGGTGATGTGGTGTAGCTCAGATGAGAGAAAATAGTTCCTCACACCAAAATAGACATGGGCGTGGTTGAAAAGTCATTATAGTGCTCTGATAAAAAGGAAATTTGAACATCAACAATTCAGTGACAGTGGGCCAGACTCAGATTGTGTGATTGAAAGCCTCAGAAGAACTACTAATGGACCTTGTGGTAAGTCTGTTTTTGTAGTTAGAGTATTATATATCATTTATTTCTGTTTGGTAAGGTTACCAGAGGAACAGTAAACTATAAATTGAAATCTGTGAAACTTTATAATGCTCCATCCATGCAAGCTGTTCTGTGACAGTTGTTCTTGCCTCAGCCGAAATGGTATTTGATGGTATCTCATTAGGATCCAGTTATGCAACAGCTCTATACACTCAGCCTTGGTTTACATTAAGAGTGTTAGGTTTAAGCCATCCCTTGCTGGCCGAGGCCTCTAATCTTGAGAGCAAACATTACTCATCACTTCCTCTCTCCTGGGCTCATCTCAGCGCTGGACTTGTGTATTCAGTGATGTCAGATGTATCAAGCAAGTGTTGTTGAAGCGTCAGACCTTCTGGCACGAGCCGTGAACTGATGTAACCTCCAGCACCTCTGACACTGAAGTCCAGGCCTGTGAACGTGCCTCTGTGTGCCTCACTGATCAAACTCGGCCCGTCCTCCTCTTCTGTTGGGATTTTCTATCATCTTTCTCAGATTCTGTCAAAGCAAACTCTTAGGCCTTGTGTTTCCCCTGCCAGCTCTGGCCTCAGTAAACAATCACAAACACACTGTCATACACCCACAATTATGATAAGGCACTGTTTTGCGCAGCGCCCAGTGAAGGTAAACACTCTGCCAGGGCACTTCACATTGATTTTTCGCAGTTCGGAGATATCCAGGCCTGCCATGCAGACTCGGGAATGACATAAACACTGAGAGGCACGTGAGGCGGCAGAGGTTTACTGGATCTGATACAGAGCTCGGTGACTCACCAGCTTCTGTATATTCACGGTGGACGTCAACACTCATCACCACAGCGAGTCCCAGGCTTCTGCTCCGTCTGTTTACTCTGTGAAAGATCACGCTGTCTGGGCAGGGTAACGCCATCTTCATCTCCACATTTTCTCAAAATCAGACCCTCAAGCACGTGCAGACCCTAGACTGTGCTGGTAGTCTGTAAGAATACTCCATCACATGCCAAGATACAGGATATAAAATACAACTGTATATTTTGAGTGGGTGAGGAGCCACTCTGCTATTCTATTGTGTTCTATTGTGTCTGTTAGGGATGCAAAAAAAGGATTAGTGACACATTTTTGACTGGTGGGGGACTTAAAGAAAGTAAATGTATTTTGTTAAGTTCCTCTGCCGTCTGTACTTTCTTCTTACCTGGAGCTTGTGTGTAAACTCAGTGAGGCCATCATCCACCTTTCAACTCCATGATGTATGTATGTATATAATGGTTTCCTGACTTGTGGTATAGATGAGCCCAAACCCTGATCATCTGATATACCCAAGTAGCCGTATGATAAGGTCCTCCTAAGATCCCTTATTTCATCCGCTCTATGGCTGCAAGACTCATTAGCAAGAAGCTCTTTTTGTGTAGATGTCAGCCGGGTCTTTGTGCCCTGTCTCCCATCTGGTGTTTGGGTTCATGATGAGGCATGACGGACGTAGAAAGGAAAACAAACAGGAGAAATCAAAGAAAACTTTGATCTACCTGCAGATTACCTCGCTGTGTTCGGAGATCCGGCGGCAGACATCACACACACAAGCACACACAGTGTCCTCAGCACCGTCATGCACTACAACAGGCAGGAATGTGTGCTCAGCTAAAGAGGACGCAGACAATTTGAGACAAAGAGCAACAGGTGAACGAGGGCACTATTCAAGCCGTACTTAACCAGGCTGCTGTGATTTACTTGAGAGGGCGCTGACAATATACAAGCGTGTTCCCTCACTGCATTAGTGTGCCTTAACTCCCTCTGTGAAGTGTCCAAAAAAACCCCACGTTAATCTGGCGCTACGAGCTCTTATTGCTGTGAGCCAGCAGGTTAACCATAATTAAACACACATGTGCTCCATTCTGAGAGTCAATATTCCTTTTTCCCTCTGTTTGTCTTATGAAACTAATCTGATCTGGAGCAGGTGTTCCTCGGGTTTTTCATGTGGCATAGCAGAAATGAATCCTGGGGGAAAAAAGAAAAACAATTAGTGGAGAGGTGAGACGGCATGAGGTAGAGGTGTTTGAGACAGAGGTAATGGGAAATGGGATATTGTAGCAGGCCACACGTGTAATATACTGCGAATAGAAGAGAACAAGTGCACTCCAAGAAGGTGGGGGCAGTCGAAAGCCAAAGGTCTTGAGGGTGAAGTCTGTTTCCCGTGGTTTCCCATGGTTTAAGAGCTACATATTGGCTGAGTTATCAGGTAGGCCGGAGAGGATTGCGTGTAAGAAAGAAGACATGGAGTATGTTTTAAGACTTGGACAGGATATTGACTTATAGAAAACATAGAATTAAGAATGACTTATGTATGAGATGTCAGGTTTAGACCGTTGGGAAGATGGATGGTGATGGTGGTGATAGAGTCTTTTATTTGCTGTGTGTGTGTGTGTGTGTGTGTGTGTGTGTGTGTGTGTGTGTGTGTGTGTGTGTGTGTGTGTGCATGTGAGAAGAGACAGCGAAAACTATTTGTGGGTAGTGTAGCTGTGCACTATCTGCCCAGGGCCTGCACAGCCCCTCCATAGCCCTGACAGACTCTTGGCTGGACGCCTTGCACGTGAGTCTAGGAACAGCTGGATGATAGGGGGAAAAGGAGGAGAGGAGAGGAGCAATGGAAAAGAAAGCCAAGGCAGTGCAGGCCAGTTCCCAGGCTCCGGCCTCTGGAGACCCAAGGGGAGAGGAAGCAGGGTGGGGTGGGGATGGCTGAGAACAGCTGCATTGATGTCCTTCTGCCTGCGTGTAGTTCTAAGAAGCTAATCAGTAGCATCCCATATGGGTTAAAAGTAGCCTTTGTTTAGTGTAAACACATTAATCAATACAATTAAAGCTGCTATAGTTGCTATAGCGGCTCTAAGAATGTAGTAAAAATTCATTTAATGAGGAAGTGTGTGTGAATCTGGTCACTTAAAAAACTGGCAGAGAATAATCACCACAGTCCGCAGTTGTCTTCAGCTTTACGGAGGCTTGTTAACATCTTTCAGCTCAGCAGCTGTTTTCAGAGTTGGTGGGGACCAAAAACAGAGCTAAAAGTAGAGTGAATATTGCGCTTGGACCGTGTGTGCTGGATGTGTAAATAAGTAACTATTTGCTTCAAGTGTGCCGTATGAACTTTACAGTCCAGTGAATAGGTTTTAATGGCCTCGAGTGGCGAGGTTGCAGATTGCAACCAACTTGTCATCCTTCCCAAAGGTGGCCGCTAAAAAAAATAAATATATAGATAATATAAGAATGGTACTTCGTTGAGCCAGCATTTTGTTTGTCCATTCTGGGCTACAGTACGAACATGGCAGTGTAATATAACAGACTTTGTGGAAGAGGTCTCATTTCCTCTGTAGATCAGGGCTCATTCTAAGGCAATGACATCACAATGATTCTATGTTTTAGGTCATTATACACTAATGAAAACATCATTATGAATATCATAATGCATTTTTGCCAAAATTGTATTATACTTACTCCCCTAAATCCTACAAACTGGAAAAAAAACAACAAATGATTCATTCTTGGACTCTCTGTTTTTGAACCAGATTTCAGTATTTTTGATCCATGAATGCTCATCTGTGGGATAGATCAGCAGGCTTGCATGTAAACACTGAAGAGGTCTGTCCGGTGCTCACTGTGGAGATTTACAGTGTCAGTGGGATATGTGTGAGCCATCTGGCAAAGGCAGGATGCTAACATGTTATAAAAGAAGGAACAGTTTGTAGCAAACGTTACACAGCTGACACATGACATCAGGTGACCCTTAGCAGGTGTCTTTCATACTGTCCAGCTTCATTTTGGCTTATTTATTTCCTTGTTTGACACACACAAACATGTCCTCTTTCTTTTGTCTTACAAGTGATGATGATGATAACTAATTGTATTGTTTCTCTTCATCTTTAGGGTTGTGGAGCATCTTGTGGAAAATGTGACTGCAGTGGTGTAAAAGGAGCAAAGGTGAGATATGTATTTGCACTAATTTAAGTTGTGACTTCCAATCAATCCTCATGCATTTCTTTCACTTACGTGATTTCATGTTGGTTTGCAAAGTGTAGTCAAGTTCATAGCAGGCCCAAGCATCCATGACAGCGCTTCCTATGTTCCTCTAATGGGGTCAGCTCTGTGGGACAGACTGAAGCTGGGCCTGGAGACCGAGACAGGAACAAAGATGGGTTTGAACTAGAGCGTGTCTGGACACACAGCTGGGCTGAAGGCCATATTCCCATCAGATGGGGGGAAGCTCGCAGATACAGATGTATAAGCGCTGGTGACCCTAGCCATGAGCTGGCTGTGAGCCTTTGAGCTGTCAGCACTGTAGCATGGATGTTAATCACTGATCTGGGACATGAGGAGTTGGTATTAACTGACCTGGCGAGAGGTAATTTTGCTGTAATAAAATGTTCTCTATCTGTTTTAATTACTTAGATAATAATAATAATAAAAAAAACTTACTGTTTAAAGCCAGCAATAAATTCATTCTGCTAACAGTTATCACATTTTTTGCCAAACGCCTGATACATATTATTCATTCAGGAAAAGTACGTACTTCTGTGACCACAATCTAGATAAAAACTTAATACTTAGATGGGGTAGCTGTAACTCAGGAGGTAGAGCAGTCTTCTAGTAGTCTGAAGGACATTGGTTTGAATGCTTGGCTCCACCATATCGAAGTGTCCTTGAGCAAGATACTGAACCTCAAATTGCTACTCATGAACAGATGGCACCCTGCATGGCAGGCTCTGCCATCAGTGTGTGAATAGGTGAATGTGACAGGTGTTGTGTAAAGTGCTTTGAGCGGTCAGTAGACTGGAAAAATTGCCATAGTAATGCATTTTGTTACAGAAATCTCTCAGCCAGACTCTAACTTAAATGTTCACCCTGTGTGCTGGTTCCCTCTTCGTTCTGCCCCTCAAACATCCTGAGTCCGCCACTGGTAAATGGAGGGTCTTTAGATATTTGACTGTTGATTTGACCACAGGTTTATGATTTTGTGACATTTTATAGACAAAACAATTCATCAGAAACTTAGCTGTTTCATGGATAATAAAAATAATCACTGAAGCCCTGGTTACAAGGAGAGTTTGTTTTATGTGGTCACAAGTGAAAAGAAAATAAAAAGCTGGGAGCCAACACTTTGAAGTAGTTTTGTTTTTCCCTGAGCCTCCTGCTGTATGAGTGTGCCTGTGTATTACTGGCTCAGTTCTATCAGACGACTGCAGAGTGTTATCTATCCTCTTAGTGCAACAGACTGACCTTTTATGGCTCATTCTTACGGCAACAGTAGCCAAACATCCAACTCGCCCCACAACAACAGATGTACTGACTGTGTTCAATGGAGCTCGGCCAGTCCACTGTGGATTCAAACCACCTCTGTGTGTGGTTGGTGAGCCATCCTAAAATCTCCTGTTAGATATATTTACAGTGATGTCACTCCCTGAGGTTACCGTGGTAACCCCTATGATGATTCCCAGTGGTTCAAAATGTTTCCTCTGACTGATGGGAGTTAGGTGGGTTGTGGTCAGAGAATAGAAATTGCTCCAAAAGGTTTTAATGTAGCAAGTTTTGGAGAGGACTGTGAAGCTAGCCTGACTCCCCTTATTGAGCAATGGTGCCATCTAGTGGCAGACAGCGAGAAAAACAAAACATACAGGAATCTTCCTGGGTCAGTTTTAGGTCACTGCAAAGGACACAAGGGAGGATTTGTTGTGAGTAACAATACAAACTATTGTCATATGAGCCTTCATTGTGAATTTAACATAAAATTATAGGAAGTGTTTTTTCTGTCTTGGCACTTGGTACTATATTTTAACATGAAGAGCCAAAGAAATAAATGATGAAAACCTGAACTTTAAAGTTTTTAAGATTTGAATGTTGTAGTTTTTTTTTGTTTTTTTTTTATCTGTCTGGCAAAGTGGCTTTACTTAACAAAAGTCAAGAAAACAGCAGTAAGTAAAGTAGACTACCTAATCTTAAGCTGTAAGACTTTTTTGCTCATGCAACTTTATTCTATGATAAAATCACTGCTTTGTGTTGTAATTCCGAGCTAGTCATTTTTTCCTGACATCTTTAAAGTCAACTTTAATGATTTACAGTGAATGCAGTGATTCAGTCTTAGATTGAGACACATTCAGTTCAATACTTAAATTTGCTTTGGGTCTCATGTCCAAGTTTGATTTATCAATCAACAAAAATCTGTTTTTTTGGTGGACAGTATTCCAGTTGTTCATTCTAATCTCAGGCAGTGGAAAGATGTGTCCTTGATTAAAAAACCTGACCCCGGCTCTTCACAGGGTGAACGTGGATTTCCTGGTCTTCAAGGCAATATGGGATTCCCAGGAATGCAGGGACATGAAGGGCCTCCAGGACCGATGGGCCCCAAGGTCAGTATGCGTTCGCAGACACAACCAAATTAATTACCTTGAATAACTTTTGGTTTGACCCGAACATGTATTTCTCCTAGGGAGATGAAGGACAACCTGGAGCTCCCGGACTGAAAGGAGTGCGGGTGGGTAACTAACCATCACAACAATGATACAATACGACAAAAGACTTTTCTTCTATAAACTATTGCTTATGTTCTAGTTTTAGTTTTTTCATGAGACATCTGATGTGGTTGTGATCTTTCAGGGTCCTCCTGGTCTGCCAGGCTTTCCAGGAAACCCAGGACTACCAGTAAGTACCTTTGATCTGCCGTCAAGTCTCACAACCTGCCACAATCCAGTAACCACCACATGAGAAAACTGTCTGAATCATACTACATCCAGCCACTAGGGGCCAGCAAGGTGTTTTAGCTTCTCATTGGGCAGATGTCATGATGTCCATCTTAATGTGCAGTCAATTTGTCACCCACTAACAAGTAATTTTAAGAGATATTATTTTTTGGCTCTATTTTAGTTTGTCTGTAGGGAATTAAGTCATTGAGATGGTGAAGTATCTGAAAGGTCTGAAAATGGGGGAGATTTCACTGTGTAACTATGAATTGTCTCTGATTGTCTGATTGTGTGCACCCACTCTCAGGGCATCAATGGAAACGATGGACCCCCAGGTCTGCCAGGCATCCCAGGATGCAACGGGACTAAAGTAAGTGTCTTCTATATCTACTGTGTTACAAAAGCAATTTTATTTAACACTGTTTTGTTTCCAAGGCTGATGTTTTCTTTTGCCACATAACCTAAATGCCGCCTGTCCTCTCCCTCTGACTGTGCTGTTTGTGCGATTTAGGGAGACAGAGGACGAGATGGCGCTCCTGGGTTTCCTGGTCTTCAGGGACGTCCTGTAAGCAACCGTGACTCGAATCACAATCAACATCCAACTGACCAGCACTGATTACAGTTATGGTCGTGTTGTATGAAAACAATATGAAAACCATTTTTTTTTTTTACACTGACAGCATTGTTGGGAAGATAACTTTTAAAATGCAATGGGTTACAAATTAGTAGTTTAAAAATGTAACAATTTTAGTTTTAATCCATCAGAGTAATACAACGTCCATCCATCCATCGACTGTCAACCGCTTATCCAAAATTGGGTCGCAGGGGCAGCAGCTTCAGTAGCGAGCCCCAGACTTCCCTTTCCCCAGCCACATCGGCTAACTCTGCCTGGGGAATTCCCAGGCACTCCCAGGCCAGAGAAGAGATATTATCCCTCCACCTGTTCCTGGGTCTACCCATAGGTCTCCTCCCAGTTATACTTTCCTAACAGATACTTTGCAATGGGCAATGAGCGCATACTATTAAGTGAATGGAGCCCGCATTTTTATTGAACCCCTTTTTTATTGCCAACATTTTGATTAGCAACTGTAGTGTAATTTCATATGTTTTTCTCAGTAACTGCAACAGATTACAATTTCATGTATTTTTCTAATGAATTTACATTTGTAAAGTAATTTTTAGCAGCCCGTACAGGACCATTCTGCAATAAATGACTGAAGTTAAAACACAAACACAGTTACAACACTGGAATAACAAGGTTTTTACATGATGTGGCAATACTTAAACTCTACAGTGTCTCAAAAAGGATGTTTTCATGTTACAAGTATAGATATGTGACCACTGTCCTCTCTTCTCAGGGCATCGATGGAGTTCCTGGGATGAAGGTAAGCTGAAGTTTATGAAGTGTTAACATCTGCTCTGTACAGTAAAAATCTGACAAACAATACAAGTAGGACAGATCTTCTAGTATGATCAGACACAGCTGTTCTACCAAACCATTTGTTTTTGCTTCGTCTCCCACAGGGCGACCCCGGCGGTGTGATTGGAATTGTTCCCCTGAAAGGAGACAGAGGATTTCCTGGCGCACCTGGATTACCTGTACGTTGTGTCTATTCGTGTGTGTGTGTGGTGGGCGACATGAGGGGGGAGAGACTCTCCCTCTTGTTAACCTGCTATCCCTTCTCTCCATCTTCTAGTAACGTTGACTATCTAAGTCTAGTCTGAGTGACTTATAGAATTTTTTCACCTTATATGAGTGTCAAAATATAGACACAACTGAATTTTCACATAAATGTATGTCCTCCCTTTCTCCCATCAGGGACAAAGTGGACATCCTGGACCTACTGGACCTCCAGGACCTCGTGGCTATCAAGGACCCAAAGTGAGTTACTCCCACAGTGATGGACTGTTTATCACCCTACAGACTCAGACTCGTACTGGTGTTATCGGTTTGTTTTACTAATTGGATAACTGTTTGACAGGGAGACGCTGGTCCCCCTGGCCCTCCTGGAGAGAAGGTAAGACTTATCAGTTTTCATAATTGTAAAACAAAGTCCAGTGTTCTCTGACTTGATTAACCTTTTTTTTTTGTTTTTTACTTCCATGCAGGGTGACAAGCTGGCCTTTGTGGGTGAGAAAGGAGATAAGGTGAGAGTTTCAGTTTTTTATAGTCTTTTATGGCCTTGTCTATAAAGAAAGCTTTATTTTTTTCACATGTTTCACTTTGGAGGTAGTGGGAGCACTTAACATTTCAGTATAAAACTGTGAGGTAGTGTCCTTCTTGCATATATGTTTTCAGGTATAGAACAATTGCATTCCAAGTAAAGTTTTGAGGATCATACTACTCCATTATCACCATTATTACTGCGCTCTAATGTTGAGTTGTGCTGAGATAGCTCCTGTTACAAATCCCACCTCATATTACATATATAGAATAATTCAGCACTTTGCTGAGGCCCTGTTTAAACTAAGCATGCCCTAAATGTCAAGTTTTCATGGACGGAAAGAACGTTTTCTCTGCCCATTTATAGACTTAAACACTTCTGTTTGTCAAAATACTATAGATAGTTGTTTTACACTCGATGATTTGCTGTTTTATGATTTTTTCTGTTTCATCGCAGGGTGAGCAGGGATTCCGTGGCCCACCTGGCCCTCCTGGACCTCCATCACTGGAAGTGGAAGGAGTCAGACCCACGCATTATGTACCTGGACCACAGGTACTCTCTCAATTCTCAAAAAAAATAGACGGAAATTGTGATATATCCATTTTTTCATATATAATGAAAATCAAATCTCTCAAATGACTTCCTGAGAATGTTTGTGTTCTTTATTCCTAAAGGGTGAAAGAGGACTTCCTGGAGACAAAGGAGAAAAAGTGAGTTATTTTTCTTTCAAATGTAGACATGAATGACACAGGCTGTTGATCTCCTTAATCAAACTTTTGTACTTTTTGAGACACCTTAATTTCTTTATTTTAGGGTTATTGCATCCCGTATCAAACTGGTGTCAAAGGTGATCCCGGCCCTCCTGGACAACCAGTAAGTGGCAAAAATACATCTGTGTATTAGTCATCAGTGGCAAGATAACACTGAAAACAAGCTTTTTTTAATAACATTATATATTATCATTATTATGTCATTATAGAAACATATAGACTTGTTTAATATGCTTGTTTGTCTATAGCAATGTCTTTATTATCAATCCAAAACTAATCAACGTGATTTGAACCCTTTGTGTAACTGCAGGGTAAACCTGGCAAGGATGGAGCACCTGGGCGGAAGGTAACGACAACCTCCTGTGTACCTGCCCACTCGACCGTCCAGATGTTGCTTTCATATTGTGAAATATTTATCACTTAAGTATTTACATCTTTTTCATCATTCAGGGAGAACAAGGCTTTCATGGAGTTCCAGGATACCCTGGTTCACAGGTAACTAATTTGATTTACTCAAATTGAAGTTTTAAAACTTAAATTATCTCAGAGATGTCGTAGCCAGACAGACTAACTTCTTTGTCTTGTTTCAGGGTGAAAAGGGCGAGAGCGGACCACCGGGTTATGTAAGTGATCTCTCTCCTCTCTCTCTTCCTTTTTCATCTCTATCACCCACTCCTTTTGTTCCATCAGCGACAAAAAGGATTAATTCGAAGAACTACCAGCAGAGGCCACCACAAAATATTTGACTTTAAATAATTAGAGTGTGGCAATACAGGGATTTCCAGGGAGTTGTATAAAATCTTTTCCTAGTCTAGTCTGAAAAAATTAGTTAGACTTAAAGGAGCTTGACACCACACTCAGGACTCAAAGAGTAACTGAATGCCTGTAAAGCTTTTATTGACCTCTAGTAGTTCTCCACATTGATGTACTCTTGACCACATGAGCTGCAACAGATTGGAAATTGAAAACACCGCTTTTCAGCCTGTTTAGTTTCTCTTTGAACTCGGGATGTCTTGACATCTACTTTCCCTCAGGATACACCCAAAAATATGGATTAAGTCATTATTTACTCACTCTCATGCTGGTGGAAAATTGGGTGATGATTATAGTCCACAAAACATTTATTGAGCTTCACAGCAAACTGATTAAAAGCATTCTCCTAAACCACTGAACTGGATGGGGGCTTGTGGGGACCAAAAATGGCTCCATACAGCTTGTCTGGCATTATCAAGTCTAAAGTCAAAAATGTCATTTGATTTTAGGTCGCTGGTTCAGTTCCCCTAGTCTGCATGTCAAAGCGTCCTTGGGCAAGATACTGAAACCTAAATTGTTCCTGATGTGCTGGTCGGCACCTTACATGGCAGCCACTGCCATCAGTGTATATAGGAAATACTGTAAGTCGCTTTGGACAAGAGTGTCTCCTAAATGCCCTAAAATGTAAAATGTAGTCAGCGTTAGAAGGAGAACAGGTAGGCAGTTCATAAGTCAACTAATCTGCATTTAGGTAGATTAGCAAAAGAAACCTTCAGTATGATCTGAAAAAAATGGACCTGCGTTATTAAGCTTTGCAATTTTTTATTTCATTTTAGGGGAGTGGGGCCCCTGGTCCTCCTGGTCCTCGTGGTAGCCCAGGGTTAACAGGAGAAAAAGGTATAGTTGGCCATTGTATGACAGGCATACATATGCTGAAACGCATACATATAAACATCTACCTTGGACAACTTTCAGTAAAAAACGTGTTTTTTCTTCCATTTTGGTTTCTTCTTAATTCTGCAGGTTTTCCTGGTCCTCAGGGAGAGGCAGGTCCACCAGGTAGTGTCGCGCAATATAGCTGCATGTCAGTCAGACACATGCAAACCTGAATAACACATTAAACAGCTTCCATTTGTGTCGTCAGGCCGGGACATTGAAGGGCCTCGTGGAGAGAAGGGTGAGAAGGGAGACGTGGGTGAGAAAGGAGACAGAGGAATGGAAGGAGAGTCTCTCGTTGGCCCCCCAGGACAACCAGGAGACCCTGGACCCCCGGGACCACCTGGACAACCAAGTATGATCATTAAATATGCCAAGATCGTAACGTGGCACAATTATAAATGTTATGATAACCTAATGAGTTTGTGTGTGTGTGTGCGTGCGTGCATGTGTGTTGTGTATGTGCTATGACATGGCGGCACAGTTGACCCTGATTCATGTAACATCGAGAAAGGAGCTCCTGGACCGCCTGGACCTCCAGGATTACAAGGGGAATTGGGACAGAAAGGTAAGAAGGTCTATAATGAAAGCTGATCAGTGTGATCCATCAGTCAGCGTATTCTAATGTGTATAATGTGGACATTGTTGAGACAAATAAACAATGACTTTTTCACAAAGAAAGATGAAACTTGATGTAAAACATCGCTGAATTTACAAGAACGCCCAAATATTTAAGAAACTGTTTTTGGGGGCATCATACAGTTTTAAAATGTGTCTCCTAACTCAACAGTTCACAAAATTGCATGATTTTTAGAGGGAGTCTGGGGACTTCTCACAGACTACAAAGAAGTAGCCTGTATTTGTCACTATTAACAGTAAAATGTGAAAGGTTTACCAATAATAGAATGTTTTTTTTTTTTTGTAAATTCATAAAGTGGTGCTGCTGAATCACATGTTAAAGGCCATCATGTTTTTTAAATTTACTTAAAGCGGAAATAGCCAACATTTCAACTGTCGCCCTCCTAGTGTTCCCCTGTGGTATAACTGTTGGCGCCGATGTCACAAACACAGAAACAAAGCCTTTTTTGCCAGTTTGATTGATGTTTCTGTACCTATTTTTCAGGTGACAAGGGAGATACCTGTGTTCAGTGTCACAGTTCTGGCCCACCTGGATTACCTGGGCCTCAGGGCCCTAAAGGAGATCGAGGTGAGTGAACAGTGGTATTGTGCAAATGAAACAGTGGTGACCAGGTCCACCAAAGTCTGGTGTCACTACAAAACCACCAGGGTTATGATGTAAAGATGGCTCTTTGTTGGAAAGTTCTCCGTAATTTATTCCTCACATTCTAATATACATTTAACTAATTTACTAATATACATTTCTTCCACTTCCATTTTCACCTGCAGGACCTCCTGGATTAGTGGGCGGCAAGGGAGAAAAGGGTCAGACTGGCCTCCCTGGACAACCTGGTAGACCTGTGAGTAGACTCATGTCAGAGACACTGGGGACAAGATCTAGGCTGGCTGTGTTGTGTTTTCACAGTTTACCCCTCACAATGGACCGAGAGAAAACATGTCATTGATATTTTCTTTGGAGCGTAACACAATTTTGAATTTCATGCAGGGTTCTGAAGGCACCCCTGGGTTGATGGGAGCCCCTGGAGCTGTTGGCGAGCCAGGGGACATTTTTGTAGCACCTGGTCTGAAGGGGGACAAAGGTCTGCCTGGTATTCCTGGAACACCAGGGCAGCCAGGGCTGGATGGACAGCCAGGAAGAGCTGGCTTTCCTGGTGAACCTGGCCTCAAAGGAGAACCGGTAAGTGTGTGTTTCACCAGATTACAGGATATCAGCACCCCATGAGAGTAACTCTTTGTGGAAATGATTGAGCTGCCTGAACTGGCTATTGTTGCAGCTCATGCGCTGTCCCCAAGTATCCAAAATAAATCAATAATTGTGGTTTTAAGCAAAGAATAATTGGTAGTGTTTAGCAATTGTGGTTTACATTATTCTTGAATTCACTCTTCAACTATTCAGTCTCTTAAATGTATTATGAATCTCAGAAATAAAGTCAATTGGACATCCCCTTTCTCTCATCTTGCTCTCAGGCCAAAGAGGGCATCAAGGGTGAGCGTGGACCAAGTGGGGACCCGGGTCTCATCGGGCCTCCTGGAGGGAGGGGCCCACCTGGTCTGCCAGGCTTCGGTCGGCAAGGAGATCCCGGAGAGAAGGGTTCTCATGGGAGACCGGGGCTTCCTGGAACTCCTGGACGACCTGGTACGCATGAGTTCTCCACAGAGCCACAAATACTGACAGCACATCTGATACTCATAGCTACTTAACATTTATTTATTGACATATCACTTGGGTCCAACAGGTGCAAAAGGTGAGCCGGGTCAAGGTGTGAGTGCCCCTGGACCTCCAGGAGTACCTGGATCACAGGGAGAACCTGGCATACCTGGATTTCAAGGTGAACAGCACCATAGTCCTGGTTTCCTTCATACTCCGTTACAAAAAAAGTATTGATTTAAAATGTGTATTTTGAAAATGACTCTGTGAACTTAACCTCAAAGAAAGTGATAGTAGAAGATGGAGATATATTAGTGAAGACTGTTCGTTATTATTCCTGTTCACCATGCAATATGTTGTGGTCGTAGGCGATAGAGGCCTGCCTGGAGACCCAGGGCTGCCAGGTTTCCGTGGAACCAAGGGTGACCAAGGACCCCCTGGAATTGGATTTCCAGGCCCAACTGGTCCAAAAGGTAAGTTACTCCATGTTGACTATATCCCTCCTCATCATAGATGCATCACTAACATTCATTCACTATACATGATATAGTGCATGTACATGAGCAGAACATAAGATACATTTTTCCGTGTTTGTAGGAATCAGTGGAATTCCAGGAGCTCCAGGATTACCAGGAGAGCCAGGAAGACCAGGACAGGATGGCATAACAGGTCAACCTGGTCAACCTGGACAAAAGGTTTGTTTTTTTTGTGCATTTATGTTTCAATTTAGAATTAAAGTTTCACACATATATAGATATTATGCTTTAGCATCCTGGTTTTGATGACGACAAAGGATCTTAGTTTTCTATGAAAAGTTTCGTTTGAATGATGCCTCTTTTTTCAGATGCTAAATTCAAACAGGTGTTTGAGAAGACATTGTGTAGGAACATTAGACTGTATTGGTCTCAAAGTGCAATTGTTATACGACACAATTCAAATCTAACAAACACAAGAAAACTGTTTGATGGATAAGTTCAAAGAGGAGATTTCAATGGCATGTAAAGTCATTATCACCAGTGTCATCATGGCCAGAGCTGAGATGCAAATCACTGCTTATTTCTGCACTTTGCAGGGTGAACCAGGACGGGGTCTTCCAGGTCCCAAAGGTTTGCCTGGCCCCCAAGGAATTATTGGCTTCCAAGGAGAGAAGGGTAGCATTGGACCACCTGGTGTTCCGGGACAGGAAGGTGACACAGGACCACCAGGCTCTCAGGGAATCAAAGGTACTGCAAGACAATTAGAACAACTCTGAGGTGAGGCTTGGTTCGATCCAGTCTTCTATACTATGTACAGAATTGTTTTTCATTCATCTTTAAATCTAGGTGAGGTGGGACCTCCAGGACCTCCTGGACTGGTTGGCTTACCAGGTGCTCCAGGAAAAGGTTCACCCGGAGCTCCTGGACCCCAAGGACCACCTGGAGAGCCAGGACCATTCGGTGAGAAGAAAGTCAATACAGAACTTTTTCACAGAAAGATTATTGTTGTTGAAATCACCAAACATATTTGAATGTGTGTGTGTTGAACAGGTAGGGAAGGTATAAAGGGAGAAAAGGGCTTTCCAGGTTCACCTGGTCTGGACATGCCGGGTCCTCAGGGAGAGAAGGGAGTGCCCGGGTTCCCAGGAAGCCCTGGCTCTAAAGGACTGCCAGGGCCACCAGGCTTACCAGGCAGGGACGGACTGATCGGATTTCAAGGTGAGTGTTTCACATTAAAAGCCTGCTAGGTATGGGATGCTCTTGGGAGGCTTTTAATGTGAAACATCTATGCAGGAAGTGCTGACTCTTACTGGCAGTAGTCTAATGAAATAACGTAAATAAAGTGGAAATGTTGAGTGGAACTAATTATGACTGAGTGAGGAATTTCGGTTAAGAAGAGAAACTCAGAGCAGCAGAGTGAGGAGTGTACCATGATGGTATGTTTTAATACTGTAGTAAAAAGTCCTGGTTTATTTACTTAATGTAATGTGAATATGTTTTATTCACAGTAATCTCACTGTGTGTGTGTTTGTTTGCCAGGTCCCAAAGGTGAAATGGGGGTTATTGGGACACCAGGAGTACAAGGCATGCCTGGACCACCTGGCACACCTGGAGATCCTGGTCAGAGAGGTGAGGACGACCAACTTTATATAGATTTCTTGCTTTGTTCAGCCTGTCTTGTATGCTTAGTTGTTGTTTTTAGGTTTGACAGCAGCAATAACAGTTTCTCATTTCCACCGACTCTCTCAGGTGATCCTGGTATAACCGGACTAAGAGGGGAGATCGGAGAGCCTGGTCTTAAGGGAGAAAGGGGAGATAGAGGTCTTCAGGGCCCTCCTGGGAACATGAGTGACGTTGACATGGAGCATATGAAGGGGGAGAAGGGAGACCTCGGAGACCCAGGTATATGACAACACACTGGGCTTTGGCTCAGTGAGTGTGTATGTGTCATATACGGGGTTTACGCCAAACATGCCCAGTGGTGACCCTGTATATTAACACATAGGTTAGGATGTACTTATCTAAATGTAGGCTTTTAACACTGTTTTTCTGTCAGGTCACACTGGGCTCACTGGACAGAAGGGCTTCCGTGGACTCCCTGGAGACCCTGGAATGCCAGGGAAAGATGGAGAGCCTGGAACACCTGGACATCCAGGTGAACACAGGAACAAATGTGTTAGATTTATTTAAATAGGATATTTCTAACATGCTAATTTCATGTAATAATCATCTTTTTGTCCTAAACTTTTAATTTAACCCTTATTCTTTGAGTGAACCTTCCCCACATGTTATGTGTCCTGTTAGGAAAATGGAGGGGAAATAAAGAGAATTTAACTTCATTCATTGATGTGTCTCAGGTGAGAAAGGAGACACCGGTCTTCCGGGAGAGCCTGGAAGAATCGGAGTAACTGGACAGAAAGGCAGCCAAGGAGAGATGGGCATACCAGGTAAGAACTCTCAAGTGAAGCATCCATTTGAACATGTATAGTGTGAATTACAAACAAACTGAGTTGAGAAAATATCAAGCAAGTGAACACCTACATTTCACATTAAATGTGACAACATACCTCTAAACATCTAAACTTTGTCTGTTTGTATGTGTATGTGTGTGTGTGTGTTTGTGCAGGTGTGGCTGGTCCAAAGGGTACTAAAGGAGATACAGGTACACCAGGGCATCCTGGATTCAGAGGCCAAGATGGGCAGAAAGGAGATAAGGGAGTAGCCGGTGAGCCAGGTATTGGAATCCCCGGATTTCCAGGAGAAAAGGTAATTTTAGAGCTATGACAACGGTTATGTTTCATAACACTAGTTCTGTGAACATAAGCAGCTCTGTCATGTGGGTGTACCAGCTTGACTGCTCTTCTTGTGTAGACTAGAAATCCTCAATCTCTACACTTTTCTTTTCTGATTGTGCTCTGCTAATAAACCTCAGCACCTACCTGTCTTTACTTTTTCTCTCGAATCATCTACTCTCACAGGGTGAGAAAGGCCAGCCAGGATTCCCAGGAACACCAGGAGACAAGGGTCAGAGGGGTCATGAAGGCATGCCAGGAAAGCCAGGACTGGATGGATCCAAGGGAGAGAAAGGGAGCATCGGGTATACAGGTTAGATTTCAGTCTGTGCTGTCACTTAATACACAGATATAGTAACTATACATGTTGGTGTTCCATGCGAGTTCTTATTCTGGTGTGTGTTGTACAGGTCAGCCAGGTATACCAGGTGAGAAGGGGGTGCCAGGGCTGCCAGGGTCTCCTGGAGAACCTGGTCAGGAGGGTCGGCCTGGTAAGTGACATGATTATTTAATCAACTATGTAGGCAAGTCCCTACATTAATTAATCACAACAATAATTTCACAAAGATGGCCTTAATCATGTGAGAAGAGAGTTGTGAAAAAAATCAGAAGTGAACTGAGTAAGTCAGGCAGCTGGAAACAAAAATAATCAGGGTGGTCCATACAACTGTAAAATATTAAATAAGGCATCATTCGGCAAATCCTTTTTCGGACACCAAATTTAATCAGAAGCCAATTACTATAGATTGATCAAGATCAGGTTTTTCCATAAATATCTGTTACAGCTCAGGGAATGGTTGACTTAGCAAATCAAATCTATTTTGTCTTGGTAGTAATTAAGTGTGAATAAACAGTGTGTATACTTGTTCTCTTTCAGGTGAGGGTGGCTTACAGGGACCTCCTGGCTCTATTGGGGAGAAGGGAGAGGCTGGAGAGGATGGTATCCCAGGATCCTCAGGAGAGAAAGGAGACCCAGGTCAGTGTCAGAGGAGTTAATAGGAGACTATACTGCAAAAGTTTATTGTTGTTACTGTTTAGTGCAACCTCTCTGGCATAGATCTCTTAAATTCACCCTCATCCAAATCCTTTCATGCACATTTTAATACAGTTATTGATGTTCTGAATTGTTTTTTAAAACTTAATTATCGTAAGCCACAAGCTTTAATTAGAAATCATTAACACTAGTATTAACAACTGTTTCTCAGTTACTGTTAATCCATCCTTCTTTACAGGTTTACCTGGCCGAGGTTTCCAAGGTCCACCTGGAGCTCTTGGTATCAAAGGTTAGTGCCTCTCCATCGTCTGTTAATATCTCATTCATCGGAGACAAAAAAACAGAGTTCAATCATTTAACCTTCTCTTTCCCTCACCAGGTGATAAAGGCAGTCCTGGCTTCCCTGGTACCCCAGGTCATCCTGGTGTCCCTGGCATCAAAGGAGACAAGGGACTTACAGGTGTAGTGGGATCCCCAGGTGAGCCAGGAGAGAGGGGGTTGCCAGGTATCTCTCTAGAGGGTCCTAAGGGAGACAGGGGAGAACCAGGACACACCGGAGAAAGAGGTATGCCAAATACATGACATGCCAGTATTAGTTGAACGGTTATTTCCAAAATGTAGTACATTTTCGAGCCACTGTTACAAGTGTTTGTTCTTGTGTCTATCAAACAGGAACCACAGGAGTGCCTGGTGTGCCTGGTGTGCCAGGCAGAGAAGGTCCAAAGGGGGACAAAGGAGACCAGGGCAAACCCGGTTTTCAGGGAGAGTCGGGACATAAAGGCGACCCCGGAGTTCCTGGACTTCCTGTATGTCATGAGGCTGTTTTACATGACTTAAGATGCACATGTTATACACTACTAAGAGATGATGCATAGTGCTGTTGAAATTTCTGCATAAATGCTTTTTAACTGGAGCAAGTTTTCAGCAAAACACTTAACAGTGTGCCTCGTGTAACTTTATGTTCGTGTGTGTGTGTGTGTGTATGTGTGTGTGTGTGTGTGTGTATTATAGGGACAATCTGGTCTTCCAGGTATCGATGGACAGAAGGGAGAGAGAGGCGTGCAAGGTGTCGCTGGCTTCCCAGGTGAGTACAGTGTGATAGTTGAGTGAAACACAGCACGTTTTATGCAAATATGAACGGAAAGATGTGTTTTTGTTTAGATAAATGTCAAGTAAAATGTTTTTGAATAAAAAACTCTAGGTTCAAAGGGTGCTTTCGGGGACTCGGGATTCAAAGGAGAACTTGGAGACAGAGGATTTCCCGGAGAAAAGGGTATAAAAAGGAGGGGAGACTCCTCAAAGTGATAAGAAACACAACATATCACACCATCTCATTGTCTTCTCATGCCTTCAAATGATACTGTATATTTCAGGTAATGATGGCCCCCCTGGTCCTCCTGGCCCCCAGATCTTCATCAAAGGAGACATTGGATTCCCTGGGATTCAAGGCTTACCAGGACCTCAGGGACCCTCTGGGCTCCCTGGACAGAAAGGACAGCAAGGTGACGTTTTGCTTAAAATCCCCTGTGATCCAACATTTGTCCTCTGCTCCCATTTTTCTAGTAACATCATTATTTTTTCTTTCAGGTATGACAGGTGTTATAGGTCCTAAAGGTGACGATGGCATTCCCGGATATCACGGTCAGCCCGGAAGCAAAGGAGAGCCTGGCCTGCCGGGGCCGCAGGGTGAGTTCATCACAGGGATGAAAGGTGTAAGAGCTGTTGTGATGTTGCGGCCATATCTTGTTAATTTCTACATGTCTTTAGGACCCAGAGGGCACCCTGGCCCTCCAGGACCTGACGGTGTTCCAGGTCAAGTGGGTCCACCTGGCCCGTCTTCCATGGATCACGGCTTCTTGGTGACCCGTCACAGCCAATCGGTAGACATTCCGCAGTGTCCTGATGGAACCTCGATCATCTACGATGGCTACTCCTTGCTTTATGTACAGGGCAACGAGCGCTCCCATGGGCAGGACTTGGGTGAGCAACACAAAATGTGAAAGAAAGAAAGAAAGAAAGAAAGAAAGAAAGAAAGAAAGAAAGAAAGAAAGAAAGAGATGAGCTGGAGAACAAGTTTGTGGGGTGAATTATACATCTTCTTGGTCTGTGTTTTAGGTACGGCAGGCAGCTGTCTACGGAAGTTCAGCCCCATGCCCTTCCTGTTCTGTAACATCAACAACGTGTGCAACTTTGCCTCCCGTAATGATTACTCCTACTGGCTCACCTCCCCTGAGCCCATGCCCATGAGCATGGCACCTATCACTGGTGAAAGCATCAAACCCTTCATCAGCAGGTATATCAGCCTCTCTACCGTTACTGTTCAGTTTGACGTATATCTGATACCCATTCGACACTCACATACTGTGCTCGTGTGTGTGTGTGTGTGTGCAGGTGTGCTGTGTGTGAAGCCCCAGCCATGGTGATAGCAATTCACAGTCAGACAATCATGATCCCACCGTGCCCTCACGGCTGGGATTCTCTCTGGATCGGATATTCTTTTGTCATGGTAAGAAAAACAGGATCGGGTCTCAGTGCAAATACAGTCTGACCCCTGGAGAGTACATTCATTTCTTCCTTTCGCCACATATATGCAGTGGTGGAAGGTAATTAAGTGCTTTTTCTTCAGTGCTTTACTTAAGTACAATTTCCAGGTACCTGTACTTGACATGAGAACTGCCATCTTCTGCTCATTTCTATTACAACTGTACTTCATTTCAGAGGGAAATGTTGTACTTTTTGCCTCATTTATATGATAATTTAAGATAATTTGCAGAATAAAAACACGAAATGCAGTCAACATATAAACTGTTTGTAACACTGAGGATGAGGTGATCCCCGGGAGAATTTACCAGCTACCCAGCTGCAAAATTAACATTACATACTTATTAATACATCAGTAATTACACATCATTAATATGTAACACATTATTTTGAAACAGGCATTAGGAATACTTTTACGTTTTTATTATTATTTTTAAGTATAGCAATATTTCTACTTGAGTAAAATGCTGAAATCAAGACTTCCACTTTTAAAAGAAACTTTCTGCACCCTGGCTTTGTTGGTTTCATCACAAGTTAGAAAATACAGATGTGTAATGGATGTCATGTGGAGCAAGTCCGTCTAGAACATTACTGGACATGGTGAAATCAAAGGTTTGGCGTCATTTGGTTAATGAGCTGTTCTCTGTGTAGCACACAAGTGCCGGTGCTGAGGGTTCGGGCCAGGCTTTGGCCTCTCCTGGATCCTGCTTGGAGGAATTCCGCAGCGCTCCATTCATTGAGTGTCACGGCCGTGGAACCTGCAACTACTACGCCAACTCCTACAGCTTCTGGCTCGCCACCATCGAAGACAATGAGATGTTTACGTAAGCCGGAATCACTCAAGCTCAGACGTTGTATTGCTTTAGTCCTCCTGCTCCTACCTTTAGAAGATATTGTTTTGGCTTTGATGGTTAGGTTGGTTAGGTTAAGGCATGAGGAGAGATGATTGGATAGGATTAGGGTAAGATTATCAGTTAAAACCAATCAGAGCCAGACTAAGATGGATCACACAAATGTCAGTTTTGACAGTTAATTTTCAGATCTTCTCCACATTTGAATTATAAACTTGGTATTCTAAGAGGAAGTCTAATGTTTTTCTTTCTGTCTTGCTTTCCAGGAAACCTGTCCCGCAGACACTAAAAGCAGGCAGCCTCCGAACACACATAAGCCGCTGTCAGGTGTGCATGAAGAGGACATAAACCCAAACACCAGAGTCCTCCATCCCAACCTGCGAGCAAAAACCATGTGTGCTGACGTCCTCGACTTGCCTTTTACTTCCTATTTTCAAAAGGATGGTGCTATTTTCCTGCATGTTTGAGGAGGAGGAGGAGGAGGAGGAGGAGGAGGAGGAGAGGGACAGAGATGTGGTTTGCAGAAAAACCAGAGATTGAACATTACAGTCCAGAAACGAAGCGGAGACCAAACACAGCAGCCTTTTTTGCTTCATGCAGAACACTTAACTAACACGATCACAAAGTGTCTCTAAAGAATTGCACCCAGTTTACCTCTGCACTGAGTACATGCCCCCTAAACTGGTAAACTGGTGTTCATTTTGAAAAGGGTTGCTTGCGTGTGTCAGGTGCTATTCTTACTTACCTGCCTTATTCCATCTTGTTTTTTTTCTTAATCTGTCAGCACCACAGCATTCAAAGATATAGTCACGTATTATAATAGATGTTCACACATTTTTTTTAACTTGTTTAAGTATACTAATGTAAAGGATGGGACTCGCCACTGGTTACCGGTCATTCGCTGAACCCCCACGATGTTGCAGACACACATATAAAAAACAATCCCTCTGTTGTAAATATGATGCATTCCTCTCTCACACAGTTCAACATACTCTCCTCAGGTTATTATTGAATTACTTTGTGTGCTTTAAGTCCATTTTTATTTATAAGATTTATGAGAATATGTTGGACTTGAGTGAGGTTCCATATGATCCAAAAGAAGCAGTGTTTCAGCGTCTGACAATAGGCGCCACAGTAACATACAGAAGAGCACTGAAATAGCATCAGCTGGTGTGTGTGTGTGTGTGTGTGTGGTTGCATGTGTGAATGTGTGAGTGTACATATATGAATGGATTATTGGAGAGCTGTGTGTATTTTGTGATGTCTGCATATACAATATATTGTTACACAACCACAAACAGAAATAGAAAAAATCATCACCTTTGCCTATACCTTTACTATGTCAGAATATTGTGTGTAACAGCTGCGTATTAAAGGGCGACTACCCCGCTTCGACACATTTAGCTGTGTTTACAGGTCTTGGAGGGGGATTACTGCATGTGTGAAAATTTAGTGTAAAGCTCTAGAGGAAGCTGCATGTAATCTGATAAATTCCCTCCAGTGATGTCACTCTGTGCACTCAGTTGTATCGTGGGTAATGTAGGCGCCATGTTTTAAAATGCAGTCCACTGGTTTTGCATTGCACTCCTAAAACAGTGTTGGGGTCATTATGAAATGTTTTTGGGAATATGATCAAAATCGATACAACAGAACCAGAGTGGTCGTATTTTTTATACATACTTTTTCTTTTTCCATTTTCAAACCTGCTGCCTACATTACCCACAATGCAACTTAACCACCAAGTGACATCACTGAAGCAAATATATCAGATTTTTGCAGCTTCTTCTGGAGCGACAAAATGCTTTCTATTTTTTCACATATGCAATAGTACTCCCCAAGACCTGTAAACACACTTCAGTGTCTAAAATTGGTGGAGTTGCCCTTTAAATGATTTACGTGAACCAAATATTTCTCTTCCTCTGATCCCAAAGAAATGCACATGTATATATACTTTCACATAACATGTACTTGCCTCTTTGCTCATGTACTTGACTGTTGCCATTTGTGATTTACTGTCATCATCCCTGTTAAGGAGAGATTGATTTTTTGTTAAGAGTGAAAGGTCATCACCCTGTTGTATCTTTGGACTTTCAAGTCGAACACATACAGAGGAGGACACGGAGTGTGTTACAAGTGTCTATGCAAGTTGAGATGCTTCAAAAGGTCTTAACAGTGCCTTAATATTTAGTATTTGGACATAGCTTGAGTCTTCATCAGTTGGAGGAAGGCTGCATCTGGGCTATTGAGAGAATCAACGTTTTCCACTGTTGGCAGTGACTCTACACTGACCGTGACCTGTTTTTGTTTGTGTGTTGTGATCAACTGCTCCTTGAAGTATATACAGTATTAGCAGTGTTTGCCATCATAAAACAAACTTGATTACTGTAATCCTAACTAATTAACAAACAGAAAAACTTTGACATTTTATATTTTCCGGATCCCATACTGTGTAATTCCTGCAATAAAGTTATTTGTAGAATATTCTTATTAATTTATGACAGGTGTTATTTTTTTTTCTTTGGGTTTGTATGTATAAATGCTGTTATTTTAAAGGTGTTCTGCGTAGTTTTGGAGAAGAAAATCAAACTCGAAATTTTCATATGTACAAGTTGTATCAAGTAATAATAATACTCTCTCATAATTATATTTTTCAATAACTGAAGTAAACATGGAAAATAAGCTTTAAAGGTAGCAGGGTCCGCCACATATAAACAAGGTAAAATAGTATGAAGCTGCGTTGTCCTTTAAGGTCAGTTTGTTTATTCAGTTTATTCTGTCATAAATAATTGTTGATTTAGTTTGTTTAGGCATAAAAAATCAGTTCTCTTCTGATTAAAATTTCTTCCTCAAAACTACATAGTGCACCTTTAAAGGGCCACAAGAGGGCAGCACTAGCTAACATTATACTTGCTGATGATTCATGATTCACAGGCTCTCATTGGGTTTGGTTTTTTACTGCCACTGGCTATTATTCCAACCAGCGGAAGCAAAAGCTGACCTCAAATCTATCTTGGACCCTAATTTAAGTGCAGCCTCTGCACCAACACTTCCAGGGTGCGACGCAGCCGATACCTCAGCACTTCTGCTGGGACGGTGGCCAACAAACCCGTTCACCCCATGAAAACACAAACAGATCGATACGCTCCGCAGAGAACCAGATAACCCCTCCTTTCATCTCCACTCTCGTCTTTCATCTATTACCGGAATCCTATCCCTTGTTTCCTCTTGTGTCGCCGGACAGACAAACAGAGGCTTCGACCCCCAGCTGTCTTCATAAACATAGCTAACAAGGCCTTGACCTTTGACCGGCCTATGCAAGGTCACACAGGTGGGAGTCACACTGGATGACCAAACAAGACAAAGAGGCCAAATGGTCAAATGGCAGGTACAACTGAGAGTTATGGCTTAATGACGACGATCAAGATCAGGTGCTACAAGACTGAGATATGTGCAGTCAGGGCAAAGGCTTTGTCTAAAGACAGGTGGCTGAAAACAGTTTGTCTGATTATATAAAGTCTAGCCTGTGACACAAAAGGCAGTTGGCAGATCTTCTTAAAGAGCAAATAAGTATTCAAGTAGTTTTTGAGTTCCTCGGGTAGGGACTGAAAATGTAAGTGTATTTTAAAGCTTTATTTATACAAATTTATGTAAACTTGGGTTTAAAGCAACAAAATGTATCTTTCTGGAGAAAGATGTTTGACTATTGAGATTCATCCCCACATTGTCAAATACAGTCATTGAATGTAACTAAGTTCATTTACTTAAGTACTGTACTTAAGTCTAATTTGGAATTACTTATATATTTACTTGAATATTTTTCCATTACCTGCTTGATTACACTAACACTTCACTACATTTTGAAAGCAAATATTGTCCTTTTTACTCAATTACATTTATCTGATAGCTTTAGTTACAAGTTACTTTGTGGTTTGTGTGCTTAGATTACATCATTTTTTAATACATTTATCATGTTTGCAACTGGATTCAAAAAACACAAACACTTCTGACCATCCGGTTGTATTGGCGATGATAATATGTTGACTCAAAATATGCTTTCAATTGCACATTTCATGCTTGAGTAAATTTGTTGCAAGAAAATTACCCTGTCGACTTTAGTACATTTAATACCCGACATTCTAAGACTTTTACTCAAGAGTAGTTCATACGGTTGATTCTCACTGTTGATATGACTTTTACCCTACTTTAAGTACGACTTTAGATATTTTCAGCACTACTGGTTAAATACTGAGATGTTTAGTCCGACCCCAGCTGCCGGATCAAAATGCAGGTATGTGACTTAACTGTCTTTCTCCAGAAATTTACATTTTGTTACTTTAAGCTGCATTTCCATTCAAAGAGAACAGAACTTTTAGTCCGTGGGACTGCTTTTGCAAGGAACTTAAAGATACCTTTATCCAGTTGTTGTCTGTGTTATACTGCAGTCTTTTTACAAATCATTATCCTGTGCAACTACACAACAAATTTAAATGTATGCATTTTAAAAACGGTGGCTAAATAAAAGGCCGTGATTACTCAACCAATCGGAAATGTTCCGTGTTGCGAGCCCCACCCTCAACGGTCAGGTACTTTGGGAAAGTTTCTAACACCTGAGCAGGGGCTGTTTAGGAGGTGCAGTATCCACAGAACTAAATTTAGACCCCGGTCCCTGCTACAGAAAAGCCCTGAGGTCCTCCAGAGGTCCTCCTCCTGTAGTAGGAAGGCTGCTTTAGTTATTATTGTCTGGTGTTTTATTGTAGGGTATGTTAAATATTATAATGAAGACTGAATCATCTGAGTCCTGTTCAGACCGTACTGTAGTATAAAGCTTTATCTTAACATCGACAAAGCCATTTGTCTTTGAACCTTAACATCATGGTGATTATTGCTGTGAAGAGTGAGATGTCTGTGGAAAAGAAGCGCTATGACACTCACTGAAAATTAGGTGACATCATGCAGAAAGTGACCAAAACCAACTTGAGAACTTTGCCACATCTTTTGTTGCCATTGCCATGAAGTGTTTGTGAAAGAATTTGTCATATTCACATTTAACTGGTTTAATTACCACATGAGTTTATTAAAATCCAATTAAAATAATTACATAGATTACTGGAGAAACAGGCTCGTCACCAGCAGGCTGCTTGTTTTGAAATTTAAGCGTTGAATTTTAAAAACCTATTTGCAAATCCATTTCACTTTGAGAATTGAAGCCCATTCATCACTGGAATACACAAGCAAAGACACACACGAACACACACCGATGCCATGTGGTGAGGGGTCAGCGCTCAGCCCTGCTCAGAGGCTTTGGAGTTCAACACGTTAACCTCTTTATGAGTTATAATCCTGTCGCTCGTTTGCCAGCACTTCTAAATTGAGACCTGACTTACCTTCTGAGGACTGGGGATTATGCTGGTAAAGGTTTAGAGAGAGCTGATTATGACATAGATATAATGACAGTTTGCCTGTTTCTGCTCATTAGAGGTTGCTCTGAAACACTTTATTCTGATGAAGAACCGTCCTCGTCCCTGGCTGAAATTTGCTGAAGGGCTTCATTAATGAATGCCAAAAAGGTGACGAGAACTTGACTAAGTTCCTGTAACTTAATATGCCGTGTTTTCCAGAATGTGTTTACAATACAGTGCAGGAATGTGTCAGGAGGTTAGCATGACCCTGACCTTTCTCTGGAGTGGATCAAGCCGAGAGGCCACAACCTCCAACACACCCCCTTTTACAGATTACCTTACAACACGGCGTGCAAAACGAAACACAGCCGAAGCAATAAGAATCGCAAACATACGCTCACAAAACACTGTGAGACACTGCATCTGTATTACACAAACAGCTACAGTCTGAAGTGAATACAGTAAAGGCTTCGGTGAAAGTGCAGGTGCTCAGTTTGTACCCAGGAGAGTTATAATACATTGAGGAAGACGACCGGAGGTTTGCAGTCAGACTTTTTTTGATCCGGCTAAATTTCTTCTTCTTTTTTTTTTTAATACAGGTGTTGTGAACCACTGCAGAACTCCTATGACAGGAACTGTTTCCAAGTATCATCAAAATATGTGTAGTAATGACAATGATACTGTGTAAGCTGACCAGTGCCAAAAACTAGGCAGACAGGTGAGGGAGATGTCAATCATGTGTGGATGGTTCACATTATTTTCCAGGCTAAATTCAGTCTGGTGGCACCTTCATCCTGGAGGTGCCACCAGACTGCATTTAGCCTGGAAAAAAAAAATGTTTTGCGTGCTGCGGCCAAGGCGGTAAATTATCCAGCATGTTTACGGCCCTCTGTCATAGTCCACACTCGCTGGAGATGATCAGCTTTCTTTCCTGTCCTCATCCTGCGATTACATTAAACAAGGATATAAACAGACAAACCGGTTGGACATGGAATTTCATGTGTTGGAGTTGAACCTGAGTGAATCTGATGCGATGCAAACTAATCGGGTTCAGTCTGTGAACGAAGGTGAATATGTAAATACTGTTTTACACTGAGATGAACAGGGGGCGAAATCCAGCGTGATGGCACTTTAAAGAACGCAATCATCAGGCATATGAGTGAAAACACCGATGTAGGCTGTAGGTTAGGTATAAAGGTTTCCATGGCTGAAGCAGTCGGCCCATATAATCAACAGCTGCTGATGAGCAGTGGCGCCCAACTTAAATTTCACTGCTGGAAAGATCATTTTGGGAGAAGCTGGCTGAAAAATCTGGAAAAAGTTCCTGTTTTAATAGAGTAGAAGGGAGCGTTACAGCTCTCAGGGTGTCCCTCAAGGCCCGTGTGGCTTCTGCGAGAGGCAGCCATGATGTTGTTCTGAGTTAATGACGTCATTAGTGAAGAGATAAAGAAATGAGAGATTGCCCTCGCGTCTGGCAATATAAAGTGATGTAAAGCTCGGAGTCCCTTGCAATTTTTGATTCACTTCTTATCCTCTACATGTGAACAATCGGCACAGCTTGAATGAATCACCTTGGCAAAAGGCAGGACAGATTAAGTAATAAACATGCCAGAGCCACACGTCTACTCGGATGCACAGCTTTTTTTCATTTAGCTTTTTTTTTTTTAAAACATTTCTTTGGTTTAGATTTATTTTCATGTGACCTTTCTTTACAGACTTGACAAATTATGACAAATTTGAGGTATTAAGCAAACGGTTATAAAAGATACAGCATAATAATGGGCGCGTTAATGGTCCCTACGTATGCTGGGACACTCTTCAGTACTGATCCCACCAATTGTTATATACTACCACTTCAGTAATTCCTGAGGATAGTACCAGTGGAATGTCTGCAGCAATAGAGCGTATTCTCACGCTCATGTCTGTTTTGCTGGTTGCCTTAAAAACACAAATGCAGCTTTTATGTCCAGTTAGACAGGATTTAAGCTGATTACTCCATGGACTAATTATATGCCAGTTGATTATATTTCTCATTATCGTGCTTAAATATTCACTGTTTTTCTTTCTTTCGTTATTGTTACTTCAGCTGATGAAGAGGCAAAAACAAACCACCACCAGCAACAAAACAAACAGCCTGGAACACTGCTGCTCACCGGTCCTATAAATTGCCTTTAAAGTCTACACACCAGCTCTATTTTGTCAAAATCACAAAAAAGGTTGTATTGAATACAGCAGTGATAAATGGACACACAGACCTAACTGTGAGCAGTTATTGTTGGAACTTCTCTAATTGTATTTTGGAATTATGAATGAAATATTTCAGAAATAGTCTGTGATCATGTGATCTTGAATGGAGACTGCAGTGCAGGGCTGTTCTACAGCTGATTCATTACTCTGCCAGTCTGGGGCAAAGTAACGAGCTTGAAGCGCTCACACTTTGGTGCGGCAGGTTTGGGGTTTGTGGCTTGCCTTACACGGAGATTAATGTGCAGACAATAAAGTACTACAAGGAACGTTTGCGTCGTTACGAGACAGACTTGATTCATCCCTGATGCCTCCAGATGACCCACATAAGCATGAAAAAGACCATCAGATAATAATAATAATCTGATCCCTCATTCTTTTACTCATGCCCAAAACAAATGCTCGTACTAGCTAGATTAACATCTTCATAACTGGTGATGGAGGTTTTTCATACCGCTTTTGTCCACAGGAGGTGCCAGGATCAACTAATGACAGTACTGACTCTCTTGAATTTAAAGTTATTGCTGTTTTTTTGTTTGTTTGTTTTAGATTTTTTCTGAAGACAGAAAAATTCACCATCGTTATTTGCATGTTTTTGCCTGCTTTTAAATGCAAAAACATGAACTACATATAATCAAGGATATCCGTCTGTAAGATGTATAGAAAATAACAACAATGATTAAAACAAGAATTTTAAGAATGTACAAGTTGCCACAGATAATACAGATTTTCAATCAATAGTCCTGTTCTTCATTGTCTCCAGCAGCGGATTCCAATTTAAAGTAGTCAAAAAGTGGCAGCCAGGCCCTATTCAAACCCCTGATGGATCCCCTGGTTGAGTAAAATAACAGCTTTGACGGTGGCTTATATTCCTAACTGCGTAAAGAGATGTTTGTTTTGAGTATTTAACACATTCACGTGTCATATAAAGAGAATGTGAAGAATCAATAGCATTTAAATCAAGTCAATCAGTCATCAGGAACAGAGTGACCATTTTCTGTTCAGTCCAAGTTGACCCTTTCTACATAAACTGTTCACATAAGCACACCCAGCATTCATGCAGTGTATTACACACATAGACTATTAGGAACACCCTGCTCTCATTGACGAAGACTATAATAGTCATAGCTGGGACAGTTCCCAGTAGTTGTCCTCCCTAAACGTGAAACTTGAAACCCTACTTGACCTACTGTATGTTTTGAATCTTCCCGGCAGGTCAGACCTGGGCCAGTGTGAAGTGGTCATCATGATGTCATGCCCGTATTAATATGTTCTGATCTCACAGAGAGCGGTGAGATCAGCACAGTTGAGTGACACAGCATGTCTGTCAGAGTGATCAGCGATGACTACTGAGTGTTCTGGGTTGGCATCACTTCCTTGTGTTCGAATAACAGGAACCTGGGAGGACGGAATTAACTTTAAAACTCGTGTTTGTTCTTTTTAGTTAAACGGTACTATTTCTGTGCCTCAGGAGACCGTGGTAGTGATTGGAGGATATGGCTGGATCACATTTTGCCCTATGTACAAAGATGACATAATTCCATCTGCAGAGCTTGGCATCTCATGCGAGCTCCGATCACGATCTCAGCATGATCGGAAATCTGATGTGCTCGGATGAAGCCAAACATGGTGCTTCCTCCTCCTCCTCCTTTTCCTCCTCCTCCTCCTCTGCCTCCTCTTCCTGCACAGAAATTTCAACTCACTGCACGTTGTCCACTCAGAAATATGGAAATAGCGTGGCAGTGTATGAATGAGAGGAGAGCAGTACGCCTCCGCAGCCAAGCGGAGGAGTAAAAAGGATGAGTGGACGTCACAGTAACAGAGAGTGCGTGGGCACAAGAGGAAGAGTAGGAGTGAATTTGTGGGAGGACTTCCAGTGTAACTCTCAATCTGTCTTTTCTCTCTCTGTCTATTCCTCTCATCAATCTTAATCTTTTAAATAACTCTCTTCAGCTTTACTTTAAAATGCAGCTTCCTCTTCATTTACAGGCAAATCATTACTGTCCTGTACACCATGAACTGGTATCCATACATTAAACTGTGCCCTGCAATTAACACCATTAGAAACCAAAAATATTTTCTTTTGCCTTCCAGCTGCTTCCCTTCCATTTAACAGAAAATCTTTTTGTAGAGATGGTGGCTTACCTCCTGAATGAAGCAACAGAATAAGCAAAATAAGCTAAGAAAAGGATCAAATCAAGACTGACAGCAAACAACAGCCCGTGTTTCAAATGTCATACCTCAGGCCTCATAAAAAGCCTGAGTACATGCTTTGTCAGGTCTGTCAGCTAGACGACAAGCAAACAACCTCTGATTTCAGATCAATCAGAGCTGTGCTGATTGTTGCTAACACTAGCTACCAAATGTTAGCTATTGTTGCTAACACAAGCTAACAAATATTAACATTGCCAATGCTAGATAATGTAAGCATCCCTCACGCTAGCTTTTTCCCCCCACAAACTGGCAACTACCAAGACTCCTGATGCAGACAAAACACAGATACCATGTGATATCAACAGTGTTATGCCATTGGCTCACAAATCTCATTAGAAGCAGGAACCAGCGGTCAGAAGTTGTACACAGAGATAAACAAAACAATAATTTGGAGCCAACAAACATTTAAAAAAGAGATACTGTCATGATGCACCTTTCTACAAGCTCTGTAGATGTAATATTATTTTCTAAATGATTTGTCTGCATAAAAATATATGGAGTATGACCTTTAAATGTAAGACTGCAGACTCTGCACAAATGTAACAAAGATTGTCTAAAAGTAACTCTAAAGCTCACCAATAAACACGTTTTTTCTTGTTTGTTCTATCAGTTTGGAAGCAGAAGTGTAAAACCGAACCGTTGTGGTTGTACGGGGGACTTCAGCAGTGACTTCCTGAAGTCCTTTTGTCACTTTGAGGTTGCCAGGCAACAAGGGGAGGCTTCAGCAACTCATTGATAGCAGTTTCTCTCTTCTAAGATAAGCTAACCAGCTAAAGCCTAATATGGGCCAATAATACATTAGTATTAATCTTCTCATCGATTTCTTGGCCAAAAAATGTCCCACTAACGTTTGGAATATTGAAGAAGCTACTGACATGTATGCTGGAGGACATAGAAGCATTTCGATCAACTAGTGTGCTAAAATGACTGGCAGTCACCACAAGAGGGTCTGCCCGCTCCTCCTGGACCGTTAGTTCGATCAGATGGTTGGCATTCATGGGCCGTCCAAGTCTAGTACTAGAAGCTGTGAATGAGGATGGGACATGGCATGCGTGGAAGTCAGACAAAAAGGGAACCATAGAAACAGACCACAGAAATGGAGGCGTAGCTGCCAGACAGAAGAGAGAGGGCAAACAGGTCATGAAATACACAGTGTGAGATTACTTCCCATCGCAAACCGGCTTTGACATCCTGCCTGTCACGATGCCAGAATCGAAGAGTTGAATAATATGTGGAGAAAGCAGAGGAGAAATCTGGCGCTCCATAAATTCATTTTCCCTGCACGGAGCATCTGCTCTTTGATGACAGCTCGAGCAGCGCAGGAGTCTGCACGCATGCATCCTCATTCTCCGGCTGTACGCGCGGTTGACGTCTGTGGCGTTGAAGCCGAGAGAAAAAGGTACACCCTGTGCAGTCCACTCTTCACACCAACGAGGAACAGCGATAAGGTACTGTTCTTTCCGAGTGCGAGAGGAGGATTGTGGGTGTTGTGTGAACATTAGCAGCTCAGGGTGTGAAGACTCATACTTGGAATTACATTTTTTTTTTTTTTTTTGATACAGCACAACTTTTCCCCTCCTGTAATTAACCAGACACGTCAATGAAAAGCACATGATTAGTTGGAAGCGATCCGTATTGTAGAGTAAGCACAAATACAGAGCGCCGAGACATGTGATCCGTGACCGACTGGTAGCCTTGTCGTGATGAACCTCACCGCTTTCTTCAGCTTCTACACTCTTGTCGCATCTTGATGTAAATGACCAACTAATGATTATTAAACCATATATTGAGAAGAAATGCACAATTGATTATGCGTGACACTGCCATCCGTCTTAATGTCACTTCATCGTGTAAACGGCTGGGGGAGAGCGTTTGGCTGACTGCACAGTCTGCACCGGCTGCGTTTTCTAAAGACTACACCGTAACTTACATTCTAATTTACGCTGCAGACAAATCTATAAGAGCACATCATACATAGTAAATAACCTTTTATCGCGTTTCATGCTAAATTACCTCGGTTAATATTACAAGCTAGATGCAGGGATCTCCCACTACTTCATTTACATGCTGAGCGAAGTCATCACTTACCTCGAGCACCATTAATAAATGTGCTCGCACTGAAAGGAGCCCAATTACGACAGACGAAAGGGCATGACACGCTGACGCTAACCAGTCATATCAATGAAAAACAAACCACAAAAGTGGGTAAAATAAAACCATTTCACTTTTAGGTTGCGTGTTGTCTTAGAGTGCACAAATGAGAAGACTAACCAATACTTTTTGTAAAACCGAGACTTAACATGGTCTTTATTAGACACTAAGCAAACACAATGATGACCTAAGTAAATTGATGAGACGTGACAAGCTGTACTTTGTATCAAATTAGACAAAAACAAGAAATGATACGGCCTGAATTAGATAGTTATCAAACACTGTTGCACCCTGGGTAAGATAATAGGATGTACCAAGCCAAAATTTTTCAGAGGTTAATTTGCAAGGCATTATATTAATGACTACCTGCTAGCGGCTAACCTCCAATCTCCACAGGCTACGAGAGACCAACGTCTAATCTGACTTTATTTTTTACTTTATTTTTGTTTAAGGGCTGCACAGTGGCCCAGTGGCTAGCACTGCTGCCTCACAGCTAGAAGATCGCCGGTTCGCGTCCCGGTTGGGACGCCTGGGATCTTTCTGTGTGGAGTTTGTATGTTCTCCCTGTGCAAGCGTGGGTTTTCACCGGGTACTCCGGCTTCCTCCCACAGTCCAAAAACATACTGAGGTTAATTGATCATTCTAAATTGTCCGTAGGTGTGAATGAGAGTGTGTGAGAGTGTTTGTCTCTATGTGTGGCCCTGCGATGGACTGGCGACCTGTCCAGGGTGTCCCCTGCCTTCGCCCTAAGTCAGCTGGGATAGGCTCCAGCCCCCCCGCGACCCTGCAGAGGATTAAGCGGCGTACATAGAATATGTACAGATGATGGATGGATGGATGGATTTTTGTTTAAAAAAGCAAAAAATGACCCCCTGATGAAGTGAAACTAAGGTAAATAACCCCCCCCCCCCAAAAAAAAAAAACATTCATCAGCCTCTGAGCTCTATGTTTTGTCCATTACCAAGGCACTCAATTTGTAACGTTACAGCCTCTGTTGTCTAATTAATTCATCGTAGGTCCATGTGTGAGCATTAAGTGTGGCGTCTACAGTGTAATCCTGACTCCTGGTTATCAACTCTCCTGTCTACAGTGCTGTTTGCTCTTTCAGAAAGCTGCACTGTTGATTTTCTCAGCAACTGTTGAATTATTGAACAAAGCTATCATCGCACCAGCAGGCCGAGTATTTGCAGTACTATTAGGGTTGTTGTGGTGTTAATGGGCCCGTCCATTAGCCCTCGCGAAGACCAGGGTAACACCTGCATCAACAAAAACACTCACACGCGTACGCACCCGCTCGCACACACGAGTGCTGTCACACGGTTGTTGTTTGGGGGGGGACCCTCATGGGAGTTAGTTGTTTTTCAGCAGTGGTCTGAACACGTCAGAAAATGTGCTTACACCATGGCAACACATGCTGGCTCAACAGTATTACGGAGCGTGGCTGTCCTTCAACATCTCGGGAGACTCCAGATTAAACACACAATCACATACATGGAGCCCTGTGGCGACAAAATGTGTGAAGGATGTAACTGAGCCCTAAAGACTTTGGCTTTCTTGATTCCCTTCTGTTTGTGTATGCATGTGCGACTCCAGCCTTTTATATCTGTGTGCCAGGAGTCTTTTCCATCGTGATGGGCGATGACGGGAAGGCTATAAACACTGAACTGTAACAGTGAGTCCCTCCAGAGAGATAAGGTGCGCCTTTGGCCTTTCACTCACGCTCTGGAAACTTCCATGTTTACAGTCTCCATCACCGACTCCTCTGCTCCTCTATCAGATGACAAACTGTTACGCAGAGCAGCATACTGGCACCAGCATGGTTTGCCAGTATTTGATTTACTCGCTGACCCAGTCACCCTTATCATTTCACCCTTGCACACACACACACACACAAACACACACACACACACATAGCTCATCCTAAAAAAGACTCACCCCCCTGCTACCTGCAAGCAAGCTTGTGTGGGTATGTGTTTTTTCAGTCTCAGTCAGTATACACATCCACAGATACAGAAACATTGCAATACAAGAAAAACACATCACTTTTTTTGAATGATTAAATGTTGCTATGTGTCACTTAAGCCTGCCATGCTAACAGGCCTTATGATTGCAATGGCAGATTTATAGTAGATATTTGTAGTTACATTTTAAGATAACTTATTTGATTCATTTTATTTGAATAGATGTTTAAAAAAAAAACAAAAAACAACAAAAAAAATCCATGTAGATGCTTATTATACAGCTGAAACAACTTGCTATAACTTACTCATGCAACACAGAGGTCATGCCTAATCTGTCATATATTCAAGACTTTGGCGATGACAACTAACCAGTAAGTTTGGGAAGTTTACAGTTAACTTGTGTAACAAACACCAACACCGTCCCCTGGGCTGCGCAGCTAGCTGGGCTAACTAGCGAGTGGCAGCAACAGTCAGTGGTTACGCTGTTGATGTGCTGTCCCCCTATCTGTTTGGAGGCGGACTTCAATATGTGGCCAATTCTTACACATTGCACCTTTAACTTAAACTCTGTTAGAAAAACTAATACATAACTAAACTCACAAATCTTTCAAGCTTCAGTGATGGTGTAATGAGATGCCTGTGTGAAGATAAGAAAAAAAGCATAACACCACCCCAGCCACAGTCTCTCCACCCTGCCGCCGTCTGCAGCACTTACTGTGGATGCATTAAGAGGTCGGGTTCATCATCATAATCAACTCCTGATACATTTTGCTCTGTTATAAATGGAGGTGTGGAAGAGATGTCCTCTCCTTAAACCTTAGTTAAAAGATCATATCATTTTATGAGGCAGGACTCTTGATGATGCCAGTGCCAGTGAGGCCTGATTAGTAGCTGTGAGCCTCTCCTGACGGAAAGTTCCACAATGATCTGAATTGATGCTGACAGACCCATGCTGTGTCTGGTCTGTATTTATTAAAGGTTGACAGCGTGTAACTAAAGAAAAAGTCATTGCTTCTGATGAAGACAAGTGAACGCGTGGAAGGCGGCGCTAAATCCCCCCATTTCAGCGCCGTCACACGTGAGCGCTCAGATCGTCAACCACCGCCGATTTCTTGCATATCAAAGCCCCCCTCACGCGCTATCACCGCCAAGGCCCATCTCGTCAGGCCGCAACCTGCAAGACCACTATTTTTTTCTCACATCCTGAAGGGGCTCCGAATGCAAATATACATCTAATTACTCTCCCCTATATATCCTTTCAGTATATAATTTATTCTGTACACACGGGCAGCCATGCGTTGACCAAATTCCGCTCCTATATACGTCTTTCACTCGTAGCTGTCAGCTTTCCTGTCGCTGTTAGTTTTTTGATTATTCTTGCTGGAAATTAATGTCAAACACAGTATGTCTACCCACAACATCTTCTGTAAATTCATGTTAACTGAGCTAACTTTCTACATTTCTTTTCCACTAATCACATACATGCGCTGTATTCTGTAGAGTATGAGTATGTTCCACACACGCACGAACATACAACACAGTGTTCGTGCCTATAGTTATTCATTAACCAGCGGCCACTCTTATCATCTTGTTGAAACCCCATTAAACACAGAATGGAACCGGCGAAATGTTGGTATGTAAATGTATGTAAATGAAGAGCTCTGCTACTGCGTCAGTCACACAGATAGGCGACAGGCATTTTCAGTATTGCAGTCGCTACGAGGAAGGAAACCTCACCCCCCCCCAGGCTCCCTGCCCCCCTCGAGTCAGACCCTCAGATGGGGGTTTCATTGTTCAGTGCACTCCTCTTTTAATTCTCTAACAAAATCATTATATCTGAAACTTGGGATTGTGCTTAATGTATGCACAATTAGACCTCGACTCAATCAATTAAGGTCATCTAAATTAAACCAAGGATTCATTATTGAGTTAATGATCAGAATCCTAATGCCTCTCATATACCCTGTTCCTTTTTGCCATACAGCTGGACGTATAATCTGTTCTAAAAGTATCTTGCGGTGTGTTAAAGTAAGTTGGCAGTATTCTATGTTTTTCCGTCCAAAAGCTTAGACCAACACCATGTCAGGATTTCTCTAAATACTTTCCAAATTCTCAACCATGTCTGGCGCTCAGCTGCAAGCCTCTCTGTTTCTTATAAAACGGCAAGTCAGAAGTGTTTTACCAGAACATAACAACGTTGCGCTTCTGGGTGTAATACTGGAAGGTGTTATAAATAGTCTTTAAAAAAATGACTGACAGCTACAATGTAATGCATGACAATGAGGTGGACCCGACCCCCCATGATACAACATATGGACTGGGAAGGTACTTATACTTAATGGTATGTTGTAGATATAGGACATATATTTAGACATATTTATGAAAAGGTAGGCTTTACTATTACAGTGAATCCCTCTACACATTCAGAACTCTAAATATTTGTCTTCCCATTTCAACCTTACTCTCTGTGCATGTACACACACCCATATCACTATTCTACATTTTTTTCATTATTTAATTTGAACAAATGGTTAACTTTGTTGTATCTGACCACTGCAATTACAAGGAAGGTTATTTTTGGTGTTATTTATTCATTTATTTATGTCTCTAAAACATGAATTCTTAAATGTTCTGCTGCCGATTAATATTTATATATAATGTGAGTATTTGTTACATCAGTACTGTGTTTACATGTTTTACAGAGACAAGCTCAAATGAACTACAGAGCCCATGTGCAACTTGTCTCCCTGTGCAACGTTGTGGCTCAATTACATGTTCATAGAGGTTCTTCGACAACAATTGCACAGACGAATACACCATATGAAGCTTGAAGCAAAAACTGGTGAATGTAAGATTAGCTTAAACTGATTATAGAAAAAAAGAGTTTCTGGGCTCAGGCACTCTTGCACCGAGCCAACTGATATGCCCCTAACCAATTAAGGCTTTCTAACTACATCCTGGCTTGGTGCGAGTGTGCCTGAAGTAAGCCCAATGGCTTCATTTTTCTACAGGATACGCTTATTGCTGGTTTTCAGTCGTTTTCATGGGATGTTTTTTTTTTTTTTTTGGCAATGAAAAGTTGAATCTCACCAGACTTCACATGTAATGGCAGTGATTCAGTGCGTGTGGGTGGATTCATTCAGATTTTGGTGCATCCAACGAAAGCCTAGAAATAAAGAAAAAAAATCTACTGTGGTTAATGAAATTTCATTTATTGGCTCAAAGTACTAAGTTAAGGATTCTGAACTCTGACTGTACAGATTCTGTGATTAAAAAAGACGAACAGCCCTCTGTGTGAAACTTAAATGGGTATTTTGCCGCAGTTGATGAAGGCCCGGTATGTGAAGATGTTTTCTACCAATATCGTTGATTCACAATGCAGACAGTCGTTGTTGTCCGTCCCACAGGGGGTGTCCAGTGCCTGAGGAGGACGTTTCCTGTGTTCTCTGGCAATCAATCCACCTCCTCACATCCTCCCACCCCCGTGGTTGCCAAAACCACTCCACTACTCCTCTAGCCACTACCCACACAGGCAGCCTCTGACTGATGAATGTGTGAGCAGACAGCAGAGTATTTTACCCTACTACATACTGCTTCTGTGATCTCCACCCACCACCACCAGCTCCAACGCGGATGAGAGAAATATGCCACTGAGTGCTACAGACTATAAGATAACCTACAAGAACATTGTTATTCTTTATATAGAGAGTCTGGGTGCAGGCAAAGCTGTCTGATTCACTGTAAAACAAGACAGGCGCAGATCATTCTGAAATGTTAAATATTTCAGAGCATTGGAAGGGAGGGAGGAGAGGGGAGGGGATAGGGGGAGGAGGCCTCAAAAGTGAGAAAAATGAGGAAAGAGAGGATAGAACGATATAAAACTCCATCTCTCTGATCTCAATACAGAGTTCATTACATATTCATGTGACGGTGCAACCATTAGAGGTGTGTGTATCTGTGTGTGTGTGTGTGTGTGCGCTGTGCAGCCAGTGATCATACATACTACCTATCCCTTCCACTTTAATTGCACCCAACCAAGAGAGGGTGCACCCATATCAATAATTCTAATAATACATATAAGCAAATATTCTCATTTTTTCTAATTATTTGCCTGAATCCTCTCTCTGGAGTGTGGGATGAATGTATTTATTTAAGTGTGTCTGGGGGGGGGGGGGGACACACACGTGTGTGTCCATCTGTCTCCATATAGATTTCCATTACAAGCCATATCAACGTCCAATTTATTAGATATCATGTCTCAACTCGTAGCATGTTGCACTTCAAATAAACGCAATTACGGTGTGATTGTGTGTGTGTGTGTGAAGCGCACTCAACAAATTATTTATGTCATTCGAAGTTTATGTACCCTGTCTAATAGGATCTTAACGCCATTACAAAACAAGAAGGATTAAGAACAGAAAGGATAACTGTAGGGCCACCCGGTAAGTTTTCACCTTCGAGATGGTACTTCATTTATAAGTATGTAAGTGCTGAAGAGTGAGAAAATACATTACATCAGCAATGAAGAAGAAATTAAGAGCTAAATACAGGATAATGATAAATAAGGTGTGATGGTAATTTACCTGCGTCTCTGCTTTATCAAACTGAGAGCCGTGAAATATGCTACAAGCTGCTTGTGTAAAATGAGTTAATTAACTTTCAGCATTGGGTCGTGATAAATGATTTAACTGAGTTATTATATGGGGCTTGGCAAATGCATAACAATGCATGCAAATCGTACGCTCAAATGTAATTTTTTAAACTTCTTCACACGAGCTCAGAAATATCAGACGTTAGAATCGAGGTAGATGAACATGCATATAAAAGAAAAGTAAGTGGCACTTAAGGAGGGTTGTCAGTGAGCGTCAGTGGCTTTAGTCAGTGGGGTGTGTCCAGCTTCGATGGCACTGGATGGCCACTGTTGGAAGCTTTTTGGTTGACTCGGCATGTGGCAGCAGCAGCAGCTTGTCGGTGAGAGAAATCACTATTATTGGCTGAATGGCGTCTTCGGATACTTGGATCAGTGCACAAAAAGCGAAGCAGAATAAGAAAGGGCACGCCCCTTGAGCCTCTTGCTTTAGTATCCATGATTTCACCGAGGTAGTGCTGTTTCTCCTGATTTCTCAACTCTGCTTCTTCACCGGTGCCATTTGCAACTTATATTCTGGATTTGAAACGGCTTTATTAGTGAGAGTGGTGTCAGAAAATGCTTCTTAATCATAACTGTTTGTAAACCTTGTTGGCCTCGGGCTATACTGCAGTCTTTGCGGTGCATTCAAATGCAGGTTTTTGGCAGAGACGTGGGACAACGCAGCTAGTTCTTTGATGTCAGTTTGGTGCCTTTACTGACAAATAAACTCTCAGTCACAGTTAACCCAAGTGAAACAAGCCAATCACTGGAATAAATGTTCGCAAGATATGTTTCTGCAAACCATGGACATGAAGGAACTTTACACGTCATTATGTTGCAATTTCACCTTTTTTTTAGGTTTAATTTTCCAGTTGAATATTGTGACAATGCTGTACTTGATGATGATGATCTGGGTAAGAGTAGACATAAAAACCACAAAGGATAATCTTTTGCTTAATACCTGTTTTGGTTGCCAGAAGTATATCTGAAGATGTCCCGAAACCTCATTAAAAACACCAATTTTTTTGTTGCCACAAACATGGCTGGAAAATGATTTGAGGTCTCTTTAGAAACATCTGGTGGTGTGATGCCTTCAAATATTGAAGGAATATTTATTCTGCTGTCTAGGCTGAGTAAAAGTATTTGTAAAATGGACTCCCGTGTTTTCTATGGAGCAGTTTATCCTCCAACAGTTGAGTTGACAGCTTCCTCCATTTTAGATAGTTTGGGTCCAAATTCAAATTTATCAACAGTTCACATTTCTCTACTACTTACAGCTACTCTAGTAAAATGAATTGCTGTTAAAACACTGGTGTATCCAGGCCCTTGCAGTTTTGTCTTGTTTTTCCAGAATCTTCAATAGTTTTGCTTTATTTTAGTTTAAAAGTAAAGAATCATCAAACCATGCACATTTGCAAAGTGCTTTGAGGACCAGGCAATAGAGGCCCTATGTGCTGTTAGTGTTAAAATCAATAGAAACTAAATGGGGACGTTGGTAATTGAACTCTAAATTGCTGGACACATATAGTACAACATAGCCACAGGATGTGATGAAGATGTAATTAGAGCTGTATAACCGATAAGCTAATAACCCGCTAATGGCATCATTAGAAAACAAATAAATAAAGGCTAATCGTAGGTAAACACAAAAACAACCATTCTTCATGGTCACCATAAACAGGGAGTTTGTGTGAGAGGGAATTAACATGTTTGTCACAAAGCATCCATAATTGTTCACCATGTCACTGGTGATCCTCCGCTCATCAGGGAGAGCCCTCATTGACCTGGGGGAGCATCGTCTTCTCATTTGTGGCAAAGAGTCATCAACATCTAATTTAAACACTTGATTGGCTAATTACACTACATGCATAATTTAACTTTGCGACCTCTCTCGCTCTCCTTTTCTGCCTTTATCGAGACTCGTACCACACACACAAATGTAAGCTGGGATTTAAGCACCATCGTCTCACATACTGGGTAGACGTTCTAAAAAGAAATCAGGACCCAAGTTGTGGCACACAGCTTCTCATTTCTCCACATTGTTCCTGCCACCAGTTGAGGTGGATTATAGTTCACTTCTGGAAGGGGAATGCATATCAAATGTGTCTCAAGTGACCACTCATAATTGCATTTTGCTTCCCTGCTCCCACTGGGTTTTATCTGTGGGAAACTCGGATTGTTGCTGCTTTACAGATAATAAGTACACATCTGCTTTGAGCCATAGAGTTAGAAAAGAGGTTTATTCGCACCTTGTCTCTGGTATGAACTTCAAGCGCGGAAACTGTCAGAGTAAAGATCTAAGCACGATACAAAGTTTACCGGGTGGTCCGTGATGCATGGATCAGAATGTAATATGTAACATTTCTACATTAAAAGGTCTTAAAAGACAAGAAGAAATCCATTACCACGACCGGCTACCAAAACAAAGAACAGAGAAGCATGGATAACAACACACACAGACCAAGGATGCCGTTATTACACTATATCTTAATTCATAATGGCTGTTTGCTGCGATAATAATGTTTTAAAACTGTTTTTTGTTGTATTTTTGTTGTGTAAACCTAACCAAAGCTGAATTAGAAAACTAAAAATAAAGACGAACCCTTTACCCTATTACTACTTCTACAGTTTTTTGACTGTTTTAATGTACGCTATTTTCCTCCAGCAACTCATATATTGCAATTTTAAAGGCTAGATAGCTGGGCCTCCCTTGAAACTAATATCTCCGTCTTGATGTGGCTTAGCCTACAAGGATTACATTCCAGTGCCATTACAAGTTATATGGTTTGCAAATCTGTGTTGGCTATCTCAGCTCAGCTGAAGCACCCTGGAATGTGATGGAGAAACAGGAAGGAGTGAGACGCATCACAAGATGTGATTCTTTTAAAGGGACTAGCATTGTTTTTGTTTTCACCTCATTTAACCTCCACTGGCATCATTTTGGCTTCATTAGAAAATGCCAGACGCTCGAGGCTCAAGAACAGTGATGAGTACTACTGCGTTTACTTCTGTGTGTGTGTGTGTGTGTGTGTGTGAGAGAGAGAGAGAACAAGAGGAGGACAGAGTGTGTGTGCTTTGAAGAAGGAGATGAATATTAGATCAGCAGGTCAGCTGAGGCTAAGTCACACAAATAAATCAATGCACGCCTTAACTACACACACATGCAGACACACACGCACACACTCGACCAACAAACAGGAAAGGGCAGCTTCCTACACACTCCTACTAAGATCAGCTCCGATTTTAATGCTGTCGATGCCACCTACCTCCCATTAATCGCCCTTCCGCTGCTCTAACTGTATGATTAACTCTCAGGAAACAACATCTACTCATTGATTCTGACTAAATGCTGCAGTTGACAAAAAAAGTCACTGAGAAAATATCATCAGGAAACAGCTTTGAGTCCTGAGAAAGAACTGCTGTTACTCTTAACAATAAAGTCATTCTTTTTTCAACATGGACACACTTGACATTCATATTTCATGGACTGTTTCTTTCTCCCCCCCCCCCTTGATCTGACTGAGGCAGAGAAGGGGGGCTAATGTATCACTGTCATTTAGATCCAACCACGTGACTCCGGGTAATGCATAATTATGACAAATGACTGATGATGGCATTATGGAGCCTGAATATTGTATGCATTCATATCTGTTTAATCACAGCTACCACAGAGCTACGATTTCAGATGGCAAGCTGCTCTCTGTGAGGCCAGGAGAGTTGTTTCACCCGGGCGGGGGGGCTGTATGTGCACATGAATAAATATGTTGTCTGGTCTTCAGCTTACAGAAATATATAATCATTGGTTTCTCTTCTGGTCAAATGATTATGCTAATGCCGCGTTGCTCGTCCCCTCTAATGAGCTTATCAAATAAATATCTCTCTCAGTGACCTGTGAAATGAGAGAGCCTGAGTCATTTGACTGTCTGTACAACAAATTATAGAAAAGAGGTGGTGACATTACGAGGAGATTATTACAAAGTGGGGTTTCACATCTTGGAAAGGTGTTTGTTGAGCTCTCCGCAGCTCTTCATCAAATATGCACGGCCATTATTGCAGTGTGGGCGGTGCTGAATACAACATTGCAGCCATTATAATTGACTTTCGAGCACTGCTCCATACAACCCTGCACACCTTGTGTCCAATTTACAGATTAATCAGAAATAGATCATGTCCATTCCACTGGGCTGGTTAACTGAAATCATCAAAACTGTAATCACTCGTGCTGTGGCTCAATACAGACACGTGTAGTCACGGCAATAACACAAAGTTCTCCATCGGCAGCACGCGCTGTGTCTCCTCCATTTCGGGCCCGTCTGTGATCAATCAGTGCAAAAATTAACTGGAAGAGAAATTTCAATTTCACGTTTGCCATATTGATTAGAGAATCGAGTCAATTATGGGGGGACAACATGAGATTGAATAGAGCAATCTATATTGTGTGCACTCAGAAAACACAGGAAACAGCTCAAGACCAGGTTACAAGACTGCGTTTGAGAAACTGTAGGGTGTTTGAATGTTCAGAGAGAAAAACAAGTAGGACAATCTTAAATGTTGACCCTTAATTCTTCCTTCCTCTGCAGTTGTAACCACAGTGTTTTGCTGATATGAGCGTTTTCCCTTATTATTTAGGGTCCAACAGACGTACTACAGAGGACTGACACTGCCAAAATCTAAAATAAATAAAATGAATAAATACATTTAAGAAAAAGATTAAAAATTAATTGGAAAAATATATAAACAGTTGAATTAAAACAAAGGTAAACAAATACAGAGGCAAATTGAATTGAATATGCCTCATTTTAGATATTAATTCATGACTACAATTATGTAACATTATTTAGCATTTATTTATTCATTAACCTTCGTATCGCCCTCCCATTTACAATGCACCTTTTGTCCTCTCGGGTCAAACTGACCGGGTCTGTTTTGACTGCTAATAATGCAGGAGGTATAAAATGATCACCAAATTGTTTTGTTTCACCTTTTTGGTGAACATACATCTTACATAGCTAACATATATTTTACACTTATTTTTGTAATTTATGGTATGACAGACCTCATTTACATAAAGTTACACCTAATTTTTGAGTAAAAAAAAGAGAAATTCTGAATTATTTTTCTATGGTTATGATCACAGGCAATAAGGTAGATGGTATATGTCAAAGTTTAGTCAGGAAATTCTTTTTAAACCATTTCGTTTTTTGAATGGGAGCAAATAGTCAAACCTGTTGTCCTCCCGGGTCATACTGACCCGGCCTTTGTTTGACTGTTTTATAAAGCATGAAGTATAAAATGATAACACAATTCCGCTACATCTTTTAGTCAACTTGTTTCCAACACATTACCACAAATTGTATATTCATTTTTGTAATGTATGGTATAATATACCTCATTTCCATGAAATTATACCTAATTTTTGAGTAAAAATGCTACAGTTATGAATTATTTTGACTATAGTGTAAAATGATCACACCATTCTGTGTTACATATATTAAGCAACTTCATTCCAACTCATTACCACATATTTTAAACTTCTTTTACACCTCTTATTCTTTTAATTATGCTTAATTTATGAACAATAAATCCTCATTTACATGAAGTTATACCATGTTTTTTAATAAAATAAGCAGAATTAACTAATTATTTTAGATAACCACTGACTATTATGTAAACCATTAGCCAGGATATCCCCAGGTCAAAATTGATGGATGTAATATAATTTATTAATAAGAGATGACAAACGTGTGTGAGCCTGTAAGTGAGTTGGTGTTAGAGGTCATTGTGTGCGTGTGAGTGTGTGCGTGTGCGTGTGTGTGTGTGTGTGTGTGTGTGTGTGTGTGTGAGTGTGTGTGAGTGTGTGAGTGTTAGAGGTCACTGTGCATGTGTGTGTCTATAGCCCCATGTAGGTTGATCAGGTTTACACATCTGTAGCTTTGAATTTGTGTGGTGTGTGTGTGTTTGGCTGTCTGTATGTGTGCATGTTTGTGAATGTATGTGTAGCCCCATGTAGGTTGATCAGAAGTTGCGATGAAATCAGGTTTACACATCTGTAGCTTTAAAGATTTGTGTGTGTGTGTGTGTGTGTGTGTGTGTGTGTGTGTGTGTGTGTGTGTGTGTGTGTGTGTGAGTGTCTGTGAGTATTAGAGGTCATTGTGTGTGTGTGTGTGTGTGTGTGTGTGTGTGTGTGTGTGTGTGTGTGTGTGTGTGTGTTTATGCTCATTGTGCTGGAGAGCGTAATAGTGTGACCCATTGCACCACTAAATGTGGTCAGGTCAAAGTGACCTGGGAAGACCACAGGTACTATAACTTTTGATAAAACAAACATAATAAAACAAAGTCATAATTAATTATACTTGCAAAGAGCACAGTAGGGAACCATCCATGTCATTTTCAGGCAATTATGTGGAAGAAAACCAAAGTTATGACAAATTCACTTTTGAAGTCGGGTCAAAAAGACCAGAGAACAACTTAAAGTTATGAAACAGTCTCGTGATTCCTCTGATGATCATGAGTGACGTGCAGAGACGTGAGGTCCGAGTGGTCACTTAACAACATGCATGTTGGCACCAGGTGTGACCCAAGTTAGAGTTAGAGCTGTCCCCTTGTGATCGGACCACTCTAGGCTGTTGGTAATATCAGTTCAGGACGCCTTCAACGGCTGGAGCTGTTTGGACCCCAGCAGAGTAATAGCTGATTAAGTTACCTCTGCTAGAAAAGGCTGATCTGTCCCATTCCGTCTCACACAAAACAGTCCTGAAAAAAACAAAAGAATATGGTAAAATATCCCGCCGCTCAGACGATAAATAACAACAGGATGAAATTCATCATCAAAACAGCACTGCTCCGACAATATAAATCAGACACCCGAGGCTTTGGCTCTAATCTGTCTTGTGGCTGACTAATGAGACTAGGTGGGTGATGTTTGGATGCCAACAATACATGTTTGTGCTGTTCACTTCACGGGGCCGAATGTGGCAGCGAAGAGTTTGAGTGTAATCTTTACTACCACCCCCCCACCACGCTTGTCCTTAATCTTATCTCATGAGATCGGCGATTCTAATCTGCTTTATGAAAGCTCATGAAACTAATCGTTGCACACGGTGACAGTGCAGTGGGTGACTGACACATTATGTGCTTGTGACACAGCAAATGGGGGCAAGGCTGTTTGTATTCGAGGGGGCCGGTCTGAAGAGCCTAAACGAGATTAGGTCTTCAAAGCTACAGGCTGCCAGGCGAACGATCCATTCCGCTTTGTTTGTTCAGCCCTTTTGGATTGTTTGCCCGCATTTAAATATTGCCGCCGAAGAAGGAAGTAAATTCCGAGAGTTAAGGAGGACCGGTCTGTCGTGAGAGAGGATGCACCCTTGAAGTCACACCCCTGTCCTTCCCTAAATAAATAAACCTATAAAGACCTAATGGGTTCATACCAGGAGACGATGAAGGGACCCATTTAAAGGCTTGTAAATCAGCTTCAGCTGGCCATTTAATTAACTTGTAAATTAATGCACCATGCTGTGTAAATTGGAGGGTGATAAATATTCATGTAGTTACCTAAGAAAAGGGCAAGGACATACCACAGACACAACCAGGCTGGGTTTGTGAGCAGCACAGTTTACGGGACCCATCGCCCACCTCATTGGTATTTTATAGACAGCTGATTTGCATTTCTTATGCTTCACGGGTTATGCAAAAATAGAGAGTCAGTCTTTCAGCTCCTGCTTTTACTTCACACTACCCCCTCTCAGTAGTCTGTTTATCTTTACACTATCAGGTCACAGTATTATACAAGGCAAGCTGTCGTGGGCTTAAAATGCTCCGCTATTCATGATTTATCACAGGTTAAAGCAACTTTAAAAAAAAAAAAAAGAATTTTATATAAAGCTAGCTCATTCACAGTGCAGTCAATCTGTAGTAGTTGGCTGTTACAAAAGAGTATGGAGGTTCCGGTCCAAGTCTACATCCGTCACGTAGGAAACCCAATATCAGCAGAGAGGGAACCCTGCTCGTCCCGCAGCGAGACATCTGAGCCTGTGAGGTTCAGGCAGCCGGCTTTGCTACATCTATTTTTATCAATGTGCCTTCGTAGCACTTTAAGCAAAGTTCAGGTAAACACAGACGCTCAAATAATGAAAAGAAAACAAAATCTAGAACCCAGAATCTACTCATCGCTGCATGCTTGTGGACCAGATCTATGAGCGGAAAGGTCATTTGAGGGACGGATCACGAGAGCCTGATTTGATTCTTTCTCCATGGTCGTAGTAGTCAAATCATTGCTTCTGGTGGCATAATTGACCCGCGCAGGGCACTGTAATTGACCTTGCCACTGAGGACACGGTGGTTTGGTGCTGAGACAGCACTGTAGGATCTGAAGGAAAATGGAGATATGCTGTGGGGGTGGTGGTGTGTGTGTGTGTTTGTATGTGTGTGTGTGTGAGAGAGACGGGAGTGGTTTTCAATATACTATCATCATCTGACATTAGAGCCCGACAGATACTCATTTTTTTTTGGTTGTGAGTAACAAATTCCAATATTGATTTATCGGCTGGCACGTTCTGATAGCGCAGCGTGAGTGTTGTTCCCAGAACATCATAATTAATGCTGCTCCAGGACCGACACTGAAACTGGAGTTCCCAAATCCAAACCACGTATTGTAGTTCTCTTGACCTCAACAATTAATTTACTTCTCTAAACATATCTAATTATTTTGGTTCCCTCAACCTATCCAAACAGTGACAGAAAACTGAAAAGAAATCCTGGAACAACATTTATTATAACACCAACAGGCAGATATCAGACACACCATATCAACGGATATACACGTATTTTTGCACTGGTCCCTCAAATATGTTTATCAAACACACAAAGATGTGTCATTTAGGCAGGATATTTTACAGTTTAACAAGAAACCTGGTCTAAAATGACATCAGCATACTGAAATATTAAAATTTGCTGAGAATTTGATAAGCATAAATCTCCACAAGCATCATTTTCTGCATTATAATTGCTTAAAAACAAGGTTTTCATATTGGCACGGTGGACAGCATGCACTGATGCTGATATATCAGCCATGGATTAAATCTGTGTGGCTAAATTGGACATGCAACTGTTAAAAGAAAGAGTAGCAGCATGGGGATATCACTAATTACTGACAGGAGATGTCCTTTGAGCGGCTCTTAGAATTTAGATTAATCCCCATTTAATTACGCTTCAGGACTCATTTTGATTTATGCGACTGCTGCGCCTGTTTACCGCGTCTACATCTGACCTGCACACAGAACTGTGAGGAAACACGGTGTTGTTCATCAGTGAAACAGCACCATCCCTCCTCCGTTAGGCGGGAGGAGGTGAGTCTCGTTCCCTCAGGAAGTATGAGACAGGCTATTGGCTGCTCATCTACACACTCTCAGCGCCAGTACCATCACGCCGCGGTACCCAGCTGGCTCCCGCATTTCATCATTACGCACATTACCAGCCAGTGACGCATTGAGATCAGGAGCATGTTTTGCGTCATCATGATATCAGATTTTTTTTTTTCCCTCTTTACTTTTTTTTTTTTTATAGCCTTATATGGGTCATTCCTCTGTTTCGCTGACAGGAGGTGGAGGTCTATTTTTTTTTTGTTTCTGTTGTTTAAAGCTTTAACCCACTGTGACACATTTGAGCATATAAGGCTGTAAATCTGAATTATGTGTCGCTCGGTCATTCTCTTTTTCTGAATGGGAGACGACGGATACTGATTGAGCAGTCTGATATCCTGGGAGCTCCAGGCAAACAAAAAAAAAAAAGGAGAAGGCGACCACGTTACGCAATAAAGCCCACCACACTACATCCCCCCCCTTCTAGTTCTTGTTCTAGTTATTTATCAAGGATGCTTTCTCTGGAAAAAAAGGGAATAGAGAGGGGCAGGATATCCCGTTTAAAGCTCGGATCTATTCTGGCCGTGCGACGCACAGGGAATATTGAATTCCTATGACAGAGCTGCAGACTCGACTGTGCGCTGCTTGTTTACCAGTCGGGGAAGAAGGACTCCCTCAACTGACGCGCAAAAACCTGGTGAAACATGAACAGACTGTGGGAATCAAAAATGATAATAATAAACGACAGCAGCGTATTAAAAGACTGGATAGACACGACGCGTCTTGTGTTACTATCTATTCTAATGTTTGTTTTATAATCCACCTCAGCTCCTGAAATGACGCACACTTAGGCTTTATAGGTCAGGAGCATCATGGTTTTAAAACAAAACAAAACATGTATATTTAGATCGGTGAAAACTCTCCTCACCAGTCAAAATGTTGGACCACAGAAGCAGAGCTGCTATAAATAAATGAAAAAAAAAACAAAAAAAAACCTCCGGTCCTGACTGACTACGCGCAAATGAGTCGGAAGAGGGCAGAGTGATAGTAGGAGGGCTTTCTCCCTCTCCCTCCTCTACGCAGGGCCACCTCACTCCGGCATTCATCCCGTTTCCACCAATAAGCCCAATGAGCTGAGCGCGTACCGCCCACTGTCGGTGTGTGTATTTTTTTTTCTCCTTCCTCTCCTTTCCCCTCGTTTTGTTTTTTTTAAACCAGAGCTGGATGTGTAGATCGTCACATGTTTGTCCCCCCCACCACCTCCTCCACCTCCTCCTCCTGCTCCTCAGTCCGGACACCAGCAGCAGACATGTGTTATTTATCGCTCAGCTCTGGGAGAAGACGAACGCACACGCTCCGCCGGCTCTGGAAATAAGGAGGGATTACGAGCGAGCGCGTCGTTTGTTTTTTCCCCCTCCTTCTCCTTCTTCCTCTTCTTCTTCTTCTTCTTCTTCTGGCAACTCGAGGGAAAAAAAGGGGATACGGAAAGAAGCAAAGCATTGTGTCTGAGAGGCGACGGGCACGAGAATGGCGAGTCCGCCACACACGGGAGAGCAGCCGCCGTCCCCCGCTACTACGACCAGCGCGAACAACAGCAGCAGCAGCAGCGGCGTGAAGAAGTGCGGCTACCTGAAGAAGCAGAAACACGGACACAAGCGCTTTTTCGTGCTGAAGGAGCCGAGCGAAGGCTTAACCGCGCGGCTGGAGTACTACGAGAGCGAGAAGAAATGGAAAAACAAATCGGCCGCGAAGAGAGTTATCCCCCTGGACTGCTGCCTCAACATCAACAAGAGAGCGGACGCGAAGCACAAATATCTCATCGCTCTCTACACCAAGGACGAGTACTTCGCGGTGGCGGCGGAACACGAGCAGGAGCAGGAGAGCTGGTACCGGGTGCTGACGGATTTAATGGCAGAGGGGAAAGTGTACGACGGCTCAGCCTCCAACTCTGCGTCCTCGCTGGTTGGCTTCGACGAGGCGAGCTACGGCGTGATAACGCCGGTTGCCGCCGCTTACAAGGAGGTATGGCAAGTCAACCTGAAGTCCAAAGGCCTGGGGCAGAGCAGGAACCTGACCGGAGTGTACAGGCTCTGTCTCTCCAGCCGGACTATCAGCTTTGTCAAGCTGAACACAGAGGTCGCCTCCGTCATCTTGCAGCTGATGAATATCCGGAGGTGCGGCCACTCTGACAGCTTTTTCTTCATCGAGGTTGGTCGATCTGCAGCCACGGGGCCGGGGGAGCTGTGGATGCAGGCCGATGACTCTGTGGTGGCGCAAAACATCCACGAAACTATCCTGGAGGCGATGAAAGCCATGAAGGAGCTGTCGGAGTTCCGTCCGCGCAGCAAGAGCCAGTCGTCCGGCACGAACCCCATCTCGGTGCCGACGCGGCGGCACCTCAACAATCTCCCCCCCAGCCAGACCGGGCTCCCCCGCCGGTCGCGCACTGACAGCATGGCTGCGAGCTCTCCGGTGAGCAAATTCTCCTCCTGTCGAATACGCACGGCCAGCGAGGGCGACGGTACCATGACACGCCCCATGTCAGTGACCGGCAGCCCCCTGAGCCCGGGGGTCCACAGGACCCTGCTGAGCAGATCTCACACCATCACAGCAAGACCTTGTCGGACATTTGAATCTTCTTCCCTCCAGCACAGTAAGTCCATGTCTATGCCCCTGTCTCGTTCCCCGCCCATGGCCACCCCCAGCCCAGGGAATCTGTCCTCCTGTCCAGACAGCAGTGCTCCTCGCCCCTCCAGCTGCAGTGCCTCTTTTTCAGGCTCCCCCAGTGATGCCGGGTTTATATCATGTGAGGAGTATGGCTCCAGCCCTGCGGACGCCAGAGACCTGAGGCTACCACTCACCCTCCGCAGCAACACTCCCGAGTCTCTCAGAGCTGACACTCCCCCCTCCCGGGATGGCAGCGAGCTGGAGGGCTATATGGTGATGGAGCGTCGACGTTTACCAGAGCTCGACAAGGCTTATCGAAAGCGCACGTACTCCCTTACGACACCCCGTCAGCAGAGGGGTCCCCCCCAAGTTTCTTCAGCCTCTCTGGATGAGTATACTCTAATGAGGGCTACCTACAACAGTGGAAGCCAGTCTTCTCGCAGGTGTCACACCGCCTCACCTAAAGGGACCTATCCTGAGGATTACAGGGACGTTCAGATTGGCGGTGACAGTGGCTACATGCCCATGATGCCAGGTGTGGCGTCTCAGACACTGGGGTCCAAGGATGACCCCTACATGCCCATGAGCCCCATGTGTGTTTCTGCTCCAAAGCAGATCATCAACCCCCGCTCACACCCCTCTTCAGGGGGGCTGGTCCTACGCACAGACTCCCCCGGGAGTGTCTCTCTGGAGGACAGCGGCTACATGCGGATGTGGTGCGGAACCAAGATGTCAGTGGAGAGCACAGATGGAAAGCACGCAAATGAAGAGTACCTGAACATGTCTCCGGTTGACCCCCTAGTGTCTCTCACACCCCCAGATTTCATCCTCAGTCCCCTAGCAGGGGATCCCCACCCCCACCCCCTTCACAGACAGCCTTATTCATACAGTTCTCTACCACGATCACTTAAAGGCCAGTTGCAGCGCAGCGGGTCCTCAGACACAGACCAGTATGTGGTGATGAGTTTACAGAGACAGCGGATAGAAGAGGAGTCCAACTATTGTCCTGTCTCCCCTGGAGACTCTGTTGCCAGCAGCTCTCCGGGGACACCGGGCACCCCATCCTCTGCCCCATCTCCTCTCAGACTGGCGCGGAAAGATGGAGGTCTGGTACACCGGAGTAGGGTGTGTCGACCCACCCGCCTGGCTCTGGAATCTCTCAGAACACTTCCATGTATGAACGAAGACCCCCTTCCCTCAGAGCCACGCAGCCCCGGAGAGTACATCAACATAGACTTCAGTAGTGCTACCCACGACCAGCTGGCAGCCACAGTGTCGGAGAGCTCTGAGTCCTCAGACTATGCTAATGTTGACCTCAGCTCCCCAGGTCACCTTGGCTCACACCAAGCTGGGGGTTCCCCCTCTGCAGGGTGCCTAAACCACACGCCTGAAGTGATGACTCGCCCTGGTCTGGTGAACACCCAGCAGAACACACAGAGAGGCGAAGAGGAAGAGGAGATAAAAAGCGCAGAGGGTCAGACAGAGGAGAGGGGGATGGTAGAGGAATATCCTCTCCGACAGCAGGTGAGCCTGGTGTGTCAGCCTGCTTTAGTCAAGGATGAGTACACCGAGATGACTTTCATTCCTCCCACCCCTCTACCTGCTCTCTGCACCACTGATGCCGCTCCCCTCCCCACCAGCCCCACCGCCTGTGTGCAGAGACTCAGCCTGGAGAGCAGCATATCAGACGGGGTGCCCCCCGTGCCACTGGACTCTTTCCTCCTGGGTGGTCCTTCGTTATCTGTTACCCTTGTGGATCCACACAGCGGGGCCAAAGTGATCCGGGCCGACCCTCAGGGGCGTAGGCGGCATAGCTCTGAGACATTCTCCTCTACCACCACTGTCACACCCGTGTGCCCATCCTTTGCCCACGACACCAAACGGCACAGCTCTGCCTCTGTGGAGAATGTATCACACACTGTCTGCAGCTCTGAGGGACCCGACGAGGACGGCAGCAACAGCCCCATGTGCCGGGAGATGTCAGCTGGTTATCAAAATGGACTTAACTACATTGCCTTAAACTTGATGGAGGGAAACCTTGGAGGGTGCAGGTTAGGCGACTGTGATGGACTCTTGAGGTTCAAGACAGCCTGTGGCTGCAAGGGGGGCATGAACGGCTTCAACACCAGCCCGTATGCCAGCCTGGGATTCAAGGAAACTGCTGCTGCTGTGAAAGGTGAGCGTCTCCATACATGTCACACACACTCATTCATGCAGTATGTTTTCATTCATGAAGGGAGTAGTGCCAGGCCTTGAGTAGGATAGAGATCCGCCTCAGTGCTACTGTATCCTCTGCAGAGATAGGCCAGTCGTTGCTAAGCAACGCTGAGCTAGTTTTCATTCCAAAAAATGAGAGTAATGATAATCTGTTAGGGAGCGTGCTGGAAACAAACCGCTTCATTCATTCTGTGTCTGCGGTGAGGCATGTGTGTTTAACACTCACTTTGGATTTAACCCACAGTGTTTGTTATTTGTGTTGACAGTGGTGTCACAACACTGTCATTTACTATTAACCTAAATGTCACACTATTCTTGTACTTAAAGGAGCACTTTGCAGATTTGGGGAAGAAGAGAAAGATCCTCATTGACAGATTTATTGATTTTCATAATGCCTGAACAACTATATAAACAAACTCTTTGTTTCATGACTGAATAAATCAAATAAACAAACTGATCTTAAAGGACAACACAATTACATACCGTTTTACTTGTATTTGGCGGATGCTGCCGCCTTCCTAGCTTCATACATTGTTCTGGGACTTAATTTTCCTCTGAGAACAGCATGTCTATTCACTTATGGAAAAGATAACATTTCTGAGATTGTATTCTAACCTCATTAATATAGTAAATATTACAATTCTGAGTTTGAATTTCTTCTCCAAAACTACACACTGCCCCTTCAATATCCCTCATTCAAAAATTAGAGTTAAAGCAACTGATCATCGCTACAGTCTGGCAAACAACAAGGTTGTTACGCAGGTAGACATAGCAAATGGCTTGAACAGGTTACATACTGATACGTGTGTTTGTGAGAGCGTGTGTGTGTGTGTTTGTGTAAGACAGGTTTTCTGTCTGTAAACGCAGCCTACAGGAGCTGAGGGAAGTAAAGCTGTTATGAACTTTGCTGTTGGGTGTAGGCTGTGATGTTTAGATAGGATTAGTCACCTACTTGTCACGCCCATGACACATCGACAAATCTCAAGGCTGTTCAGTGCTGAGGAGGGCTGTTTGCTGGATCTTTGATGTGCTTCAAACCACACACACACACACACACACACACACACACACACACACACACACACACACACACACACACACACACACATTAGAGCAGCAGCAGCACCGGAAAAAGGAGCCTGACTGCTTCCAAGTGAAAGCTTGGAAATAAAATCTTTTCCGGCTCCTTTGGAATCTTCAACTGTAGCTCTTCTTAAAGGGAAATGGCAACCGAAAGGGATTTTATTTTGCAAGCATCTTATTTTGAAACGGCTTGTTGTATCTCAGTGTGGGCGACTTCACGCTGCTCTTGTGTGTCTGTGAGTGAATGGTCCGCTCTGGTCTTCCCCTCAGTGACGCAGTTTTATACCACGTCAGTATTTCGAAAAACATCTCGTCTGACCCAGTGACGCATGCAGCACTACACATTATGTGCATGGGGCAGAAGACAGATGAGAAGAAAAGATTTTATATAACGCATTGTACTGTAGATTTCATAAGGTTGGTGTGTGTGTGTGTGTGCGAATGAGCCATGAATCGTTCCGTCTAGGTGTCATTGTGGGAGGGAACCGTTGCCATCATAATATTACCTTTCACCTCATTTTGTTCGGTTGCATCAGTGGCTTTTCATGCATCTCTAAAAGGCAGGGATTATTTACAGGGAGAGATGACCTGGCAGGGGCATGTCAGAAGTCGCCGTTGTTTGAAAAGAAAACACTCAGTTTCGGGATCACAGTGAGTCAGGATTCAGTGCTCCTGATGGTGAAATGCAAGAGTTTAATTGCTGTTTGTGGTTTCACAAGCAAGTTGTCTCTCTTTGTCTCCGTCTCCGCTGGCTCTCATGCTGCGAGCGCAGCCAGCACCGGGCTCAGTGCGAGTCATCGGGTTCCCCAGAAAAACAAGTGAGTCAGTTGTTTATCAATTGTCAGGTACTGGGTTTCAGGACAGGAATGCAGTCAGTGTGCAAAGGTTGGTGGGAGGGGTGAATGCTCACTTGTTTTTCTAACCTGGTGGGATGGACTCAGAGAGGGGGGGATCAGAGGAATCTTTTTTATTTTTTCCCTAGACTGTGACCAACTTCACAAACACACCAATGACACACTTTTTTTTTTTTTTTTTACAAAAGAATGGATGCTTTTATGAAGACATGACTTTTACCAGACACACATACGTGCACCCTCGACACCTATTGGCCCATCACTTCATTGTATCCTGGCGCTTTTGTATTGAATTTTGCACCTCAGCTGAGACCAAGGCCAGGGAGGTGTGAGCGGAGGTGTGAGGAACAATGGCAAAGGACGGATGACTTGTTTTGTTTTTTTCACGTACAACAAAATAGACAATTGAGCTGTTGAATGAAGGGAGGGGAGGGAAGGGAGAGAGTGAGGGGGCGGAACGGAGGAGAAAGAGATGGAGATCAGTGTCGTTCCTGGAGTCTGCCTTTGCTACTGTATCTCGGTTATATAAGCACTTCCTGACAAACAAACGTCCTTGTGCATAATAGCGAATGACTCCGCTCTGATAAGGGAATGTGACCAGTCTGGCAAGTCATTGATACTTTCTTCAAAATACAAAAAGACCTCTGTCACTTGTGTCCGTGTCTCTGTTGCAAGAGGTCACGGCTGTTTACTACAAGAGGACACAGGCTCCACCACATTCTCTGGTTATCACAGATTGAAACGTAGTTTGCATTCCACGCGGTGCATACATTTGAAACGCAGGTACAGAAAATTGGGAAATGAAAACGCCTGCCCTCGTTTGGCATTTGAGTTAATGGAGGGAGCGAGATGTTGCTCCCTCAGCTCAACAAACACGTGAGCGTATCCTGCCTCACGCAAGTTTTACATGTGGCCCAGCGGGGTCCGCTAGTTGAGAGGTTCCACTGTTGTTGTTGTTTGGTTTCTTGGACATCATGTGTAGGCAGAGGGGATGGAGCAGAGGAGGGGGCTGTTTAGCTTTCAGCGCACGCCTTCAGGCCTTGAGGACAATGTCGCTTTCTTGACCTTTGAACTCCCCCTATGTGTGAGAGAGGAAGGGGGGGTACTGTCATGGGGCAGTTCAAGAGATCCACAAACCTCCATCTTAATGTGCTATTAATACAACTCTTTACTCATGTTCTTTGACTGTTATTGTCTGACCTCTCCTTTAAGAGTACGTCTGTCCTTCCACTTCTCCAGCGTCTCCCTCCACCTATCATCTGCTCCACTTCTGTCCACAGTAGCAACGAGCAATTGATATCAGGTGTCGTTTTATTAAAGGTGCAATATGTAAGATTTTTGGTTGAAAACATTTTCACCGTTGTTTTAAACCAAACAACTAATTGATTAATCAAGAAAATAATTGACAGATGAATCGACAGTGAAATAATCGACATGCACTCTCCATGCCTTTCATTGGTAATCTCAGACTGCACCCACCCACCACCATCACCACCGCCCAAACACACATTTCCACTTTGTGTGTGCGGCTTCCTGTCCTGTGTGCCCACACACACACAGGCATCAGCAGATGGCGGTGGGGGGGGGGGGTGTCAGGGGTTTTGCACCTGCCCCGCCAAGCAGTGCTCACTGGTTATCTGGCCCGTCAGAGGAGAGTGACAATACGCTAATGACTGGCCACCATCTGCCACAACAACAACAACAAGGAGAAGCCATGCACCAACCAACTAAAAAAAAAAACCCTCCCCCTACTCCTCTGTTTCCTCCTCCTTCTTCTCCTCCTCCTCCTTACTCCTCCCGTTTCCCCTCCTCTTCTCTCCAGACATTGGTTTGTTTTTTCCAGAAATCATGTGATTCAACTCCCCCATCCAACACCCCCACCTCCACCCCCTACACACACACCTTCTCTTTTCCACACCGATGCCTTGCGTTTTTTTTTTCTTTTTCCTGTTGTTATCTGACCTCGGCGGACTGCCTCTGATTGGCTTTTCACACCAGAGGAGGCCATGGAGGATAGTCTTAATGATGTATTAAACAATTAGATAATCATATTTGATCAGAGGCACTAACAAGGCTCACACTCCCCCGCTGCTTGGTTTTATCTCCCATTACAAACAGCAACTAACGGACAACTAATGGTTTGAAGGATTGATCCGAAATGTCTGGAGGTGCACCGGTTAGTCGATTGACAGGAAATTAATCAGCAGTTGTTTGATAGTAAATTACTGGAAATGAGAATGGTAATAGTGGCAAGGTTAGAAATGTGTTTTTGTATTCGTGAGCATGTGAGCACCGGCTGCTAACCAATAATCTCTTTACTGCAGCATGGTCCTGCAGAGAGAGGCGTTCAGGATTGATATATTTTTGTGCAAATATCATCATCATGTATATATGGTATGAAAGAAAACATGCACTTTTCTAGTTAAAGGCACATTATGTAGTATTGGAGAATAAATTCCAACTCAAAATATAACAATATTAAAAAGGTAATAATACAAACTTAGAAATAATTTACTGGATAAACAAGCTGTTCTCAGAGGAGATCCCCAGGTCCCCACAACACTGTTTGAAGTTAGAAAGGTGGCAGGGTCCACCACATATAAACAAAGTAAAATGGTATGAAACTGTTTTGTCCTTTTTAAGGTCAGTTTATTCATTCAGTATTGAAAACAAAGTGATTTTTTTAATTTAGTTTGCTTAGGTATTAAAAAAATCTTTCTAATCTTTTCCCCAAAGCTACACAGTGCATGTTTAACTACCGTGCTCAAACATTCCAGGTTTTACTTTTGCAGCCTATTTTAAGCCTAGAACATTCAACTATGCCTCAACTCGATTATTTCATTAGATACAGCGTTTTGAGGAACATAAACTCTTTGTCCTCACCTGTCCAGCGCACCCCTCCCCTCCTCACACACACACACACACACACACACACCCACTGTGCTCCTGGCTGTCTGATACATAACTCTTTGAGTAAAGTAGGACGGGATGTTCCAGCGTTAGATAAAAACAAAGTCAGCCTACCATCTCCTCAATTTAGCTTGGAGGTAAGAAGGATTACTTTCACTTCAGGATTGTTGAGTAGCTTGTTTTGTCTGGAGGTAGAAGAAGAGAGAGAGCTTCTGTGTGTGTGTGTGACATGAGGGCACATGCCACGTAGAGTGGCACATGCTTTCATGGTTGATACATTGTCTGATATGCAATTGCCATAAATTGTGTTATTGACATTTTAAGACCATTTTACTCAAACTGATTAAAGGTACAATTCAAATAATAAAACAATTAACTAAAATTCTAAACAGAATGTGAAGAAAAATAGATGACGCTTATATGCTGCCCCTATTTGTATCAATTCCATAAGTGACCTGTTCTTACATATTGAACCCTCAACTGATTATCACAACGGATGGCAATTGATTTAAATAAAGAGCAATGAACTTTTACGTCTTAATTTTCAGACTCCAAAACTATAAATGAAATGTGAAAAGTGCTGCATGCTAGTTATTCTGGCATTATGTTTACTAAGATGTTAGTGACATATGCACATATATCGACATATGTGGTAAGATAAGATATGTGCTATAAGCTGAAAATGCTACTATCATTGCAAAACTAGTGTTTACACACACCAAGTCAGCTCAGTCGACTAGCCGTTTTTTCATTAACATTACAAATCTCTCTGTCTGTCTTTGGACTGAGGGTTAGGGTTAGACTGAGGTGTGTTGAGTAGTTAAGCACAGGCTTACACTGTTGCTTAGGACGCTTTCTTTGTCAGAGATTTGATGTGTGTTTTATACTGTTGGTCAGACTAAACACAACTTCGTAATTAGCCACTCGGAGTCTCTCCAAGCCAAAGTTGTGCCACATTTTATAGGCCAGTGGTCACACAATAGAAATCATCCTTAGTTGCAGCTGTCGATGCTTCAGAAGTTTTGTTTTGAGTCAAAAGCCACACAGTTGTTGCAAAAAGATTTAAAAACTGAAAAAGGATGGAAGAGAGTAATGACGTTACATCTGGAATATGTAAGAGTGATTCAGCTGGCTAACAGAGTTAGCGGCGGTTATTTTTGTTTTGTCAGACGGACGTGTGGGAGGTCAGAGGTGAGGAGTCAGTCAGTCAGTGTTTGTTTGCTGGAGTCTCCGCTGTAGATCAGGGAGGAGCCGGCGGGGCAGGAATGTAAACAGAGCAGATCTGAGCCTGCTGATCTCCACCTGTCTGGAGGAGGCAAACCTGCTCACAACATCAGCTGTGCTGTTTGCAGAAGCTCGTGTGCAGCTGATGATCCTCTTCATTTTCAGAAATACAGTTAGAGTGGTCCCCCCACCCCGCCCCCGAAAGCCCATTCATTTAGCTCTGCAGCCGCACGGAGCCACTCGAGCTGAGCAGGCGGTGCATCGACAGACATGGGGACGTGTTTACTCTGCTTCTGAAGCACCAGAGAGGAGCCTACTAATACATGCCTGTGTGTGTGTGTGTGTTGTAGCCCTGAATGGAGCATGGCTAAATTTAGCCTCTGAAAACTAAATAAATAATGAACAGAGAGCTTGGGGTGTGTGTGTGTGTGTGTGTGTGTGTGTGTGTGTGTGTGTGTGTGTGTTGGTTGGGACAGGGGCACAGATACGGGGTGTTGGGAGGGGTGTGTGTGTGTGTGTGTGTGTGTGTGTGTGTGTGTGTGTGTGTGTTCCAAAAAGGGGAGGGGTCGGGGCCACTGGGTTCATTCCCCTCGCTGGACCTCTGTCCCCTTCTCTCAATAACCCCCCTCCCCCGCTTTCTCTCTCTGTGTCTCTCCCCCAAATCTCCCTGCCCACCCACACATTTCTCCGATCAGCATGTGTTTGAATAGTGGGTCCCTAAACGCCGCGTTGTCCTAAAGCAACCATTGTTCATACAATATAATCTTTTTCCGGGAGTGTGTGTTTGTGTACATGACTACACCTGGTTGCTAATCGGAGCTGTGAGTGATTCAACCCTCCTTCCCGGCAGATCGCAGTCATTCTCACCCAAGTGTCTGCCTCTACAGGCCGCTGGCCCAGCCCCTACAGAAACGCACACAAACACACACTCAGATTGTTCAGGACCGTCGGTCCCATGACCTCACTGCATTCCCTTTCCTCTCTGTCAGGTTGATTCTGTTACCGTGGTTTTTCCACCACTTCCCCACCTCTGTGTTTTCTCCCAACTCCGACTCATCGATGATTTTATTTTTAGTCCCATAGTTTTGCCTCTCAGACATCCCAGAGTGTCAGCCTCTCCGACGATGCTCTCTGATGTTCTGGTCATCACAACTTCAGATTTGACATCAGCCTATGATTTTCTTGTACAACGTGCATGTGTAGGGCAAAGAGAGAACAGACGTGTGTGTGTGTATGTGTGTATGTGTTTATGGTGGGAGTAGTTGAGGAGGGGGCAACAGCTCGGACTGAATGAAAGGTTTGTTTTAGAGAATGACGATCACATCCAGCTTTGTGAAAACGGCTCTTGTTCGCGGCCGGGGAAGAGGGAGAGGAGACAGCGAGCGAGGGAAGAAATGCCGCCACGCAAAAGAGGCTGTGTGTGTGTGAGTGTTTGTTGTGTGTGTGTGTGTGTGTGTGTGTGTGTGTGTGTGTGTGTGTCAGCCAAGACTTCCGCTCCCATCTGATAGCTCTGCATGCAAATGAAACCTCACAAACAAGTACAGCGGGGCAAGGGTCAGCACAGCTTTCCACTGGGAGAAAAGCGACACTCTGAAGACTCTGGGTTGTTTTTATAGTATGTGAGAATACACAGCTGCAGTGTGTATGTGTATGTGTGTCGGGGGGGGGATGTTTTGTTTATGTGGCTTCAGTAGGTGTGCAATCAAGAATACCTGTGTGAATTGGCGTGTGTTGGTGTGTTTTGGAGTGTTGTTGCTGTCTCTTCTGGCGTCATTGGAGACTGCCCTGTGTCAGCTGCACAGTGCTAAATGCCACTCTGTTTTTCCCCTGCCGTGAAAGCACCTGCCACTTCAGTGTCTACCAGCCGAGGAACACACACACACACACGCACACACACACAAAGGCAGGCCGCTTGAAGAGCACTTATTCCTTACTTGGTCACAGAGTAGGGGTATCCGTTTGACCTCCCTCTTTTGCTCCGTCCTACAAAATAAGTCACACATACGGGATGGACTTATATTAACTTTAAAGAGGCAGTGTGTAGTAAAACAGTATGGAGTTGTGTTGTCCTTTTTAAAGTCAGTTTGTTTATTCAGTCGTGAAAACAAAGTGAGTTTGTTTATTTAGTTTGTCATCTAATTAAAATTTCTTCCCCAAAACTACGTAGTGCACCTTTAAGAAGACATGAATACAATTCAGTTGGATTCATCTTCGTGACTCACTCACTCATATTTTCTTTTCTTCTTCTTTCAGAATGAAGGCTGACGTCTCCTCCAGCCCTCCCCCACCTCTCCTCTCCCTCCTTTTCCCTTGAACGACGGCTTTTCGCTGCAGCCAAGTGACGAGGTCGCACAGGCGACAGCTGGACAATGCGCCGCAGCCAATGCCCTTTGACCTCTCCGCTACCTTCACGGGTCACAGGGACGTCAATCGCCATGGCAACACAGACACTTGACCCTTGCCCCAAATCTTCCCCCTCCGCTTTTTTTCTGGGCACCAAAACATTCAGGCGCCATCTCTGCTGCTGCTGTACTAGATGACTTAAAGAATAACTTAACTCTAACTATAGATAGGTAACTATTTATCTCTGTGCGTAGTTCTGCAAAATTATCCTGCAGTATATTTTTTTGTTAATTATTGTTATTGTTGTCAATGCCATTCACTCACTTTCAGCTGGTTTTCTTTTGGCTTCAGCCAATAGTGGCCAGATTACTCTCACCTGAAAACCTGTGAACCAAAACCTGGACAGCACACACACACACACACATGCAAAAAAAAAAAACAACCTTTCATGCATACAGATTACATATATTTATTTATTTATCATGTATGTATGCATTTGACAAACTGTGTGTGTGTGTGGATTTGTATACAGATTGTACTGCAAAAAACAGAGGTGGCATTTATGAACATATTTAAAAATCAGATTTAACATTTGCATAAAAAAGTAAACCTACCTCAGCAAAAAAACCCCAGGTTGGCACCAATTCATACAGTAGAAATATATATAAAATATTTATTTTCAGAGGTGAATGTTTTTTAAAACCACCAATCCAAAGCCTTACTCTAACCATCAGCTTCTCTTGTCTGAAGGACCTTTTTAAGTTTGGACCTATAAACACGCAGTATATCAAAGATTTTCCCAATCATCCTACAGACCGAATGTTGACCAGAGCCAAGTGAGAGCCAGCCTCTCTGAGATTAAGTTCCTTCTCTCCCCATGTTACATTTATGACAAGATTATGTATTAAATATCCAGAGTAATATATTTATTAATGAGCCTGAGATGGACAATTCACACACGTTAAAGAGCACCCAGAGGACTTTAGAGGAAAGCGTGACACTGAGTCACACATCCAAACACTGCAGCATGAACCAACTGGACCTGACCACCAGACCTGTGGCCTGTCTGAGCCCACGCCTCAGCACCTTTACACACTTTACTCTCCCGCTGTTCACCTGTGACGCCCTGCACACCCAGGTTATGTTACTATGACCTGTCACGACAAGAGACGGGGAACATGAATGTTTGAAGCTATTTATACAGAGTAACCGGACGGCTCAGAATCTCACGTAATCCCACTTGATGCCACGTTGCGGAGCTCTGTCGCGCAGGCAGGGGGGGCCGAGCAGTGTGGCGAAACGGACAATGCGACGAGCTGCTCGAAAGCTTGAATCCACTTCGAGCCTATCGAGAACCAAGCAGGACACGCCGGAGCTAATGCATGGTCTTGCACTTACAAACTTTCCAGATTGTAACACAAGACGCGTTGAATGTAGTACATGCTATGTTCCGAGCAACGACACAACACAACACAACACAACACAGCAACTGCAACAACAGCTGTGCAACACGCAGAGGTACTGAACGGGAACCATGACACCGATACAAACCAGGGGAAGTGTCTCATTATTTATCTGAATTCACTGGTACATAACCTTTGCCTATATACTGTAAATAGTGCAACAACGTTACAGAGAATTACATTTACGCTGAGAACCTCTGAGAGATGTTAAGTTAAATAACTTATGTTGTTTGTACTGTACATAATATGTGTTTGAGTGAACTTTCTGATACAACAAAAGCACTAATTAAGTTATATGCTAACCAGTACGGTTTGGCTTTGATTTTCTTTTCTTTTTTTTTTCTTTTTTTTTTTTTTTTAAACTGTCATAGGATAGAGTTGTGAGACAGATGCCACTATGAGGACATTTTCTAATGCTGTAATTCTGAAAAAAAAAAAAAGATTTTAAGAGAAAATCATTAATACTTGACATAATTATTAATTCTTGATACTTAGGTACAACACAAATGGCATATATGCAATATTTACACTTTTGAAAAATTAGTTTACAAAGACGTACCAAATGTATAAATACTGTTGATAATGTTTGTTAAACCTTAAAAATCAGACTTTTGCTGTTTGTACGTTTTTTTTTCTCCTCCCTCCTACATATTTCAAAACGAGAACTTTTTTCTGTGTGTTTTTTGCTAATCGAGCCTCTTGATGTTTATGAGCAGTGTTTTTTGCATTTGAATAATATTTCAAAGTTTTTATTCGGCATCTAAAGGTTCTACAATATGGGCTCTGGCTTCTCTTGCTGTGTCTTTCATTGTACATATTTCATACCTTGCATATTGTGATGCTACTAAGAGATGATAATTTAAAACTTAGTTCATTGCTTTAGATTGTATTGATTCTTTATAGACACATGCAATAAATAATGATGTTATTTAAGAAAGCCACTCGCCTCCTTCGTTCTTTTTCCTTCTCTCTCCTCCTTGCTGCATCACAAACACCCTCAGCTATTCGTCTTCCGGTTGATTGGGCTCTCACCAGAGCAGATGTTTCAATTCACTGTCCGGCCTCTTTCATTAAGAAAAAAACCTCATTAGAAAAAGAGACGACATATCTTTGATTTCCCATGTCCGTCCCTGCTTTTAAAGCCCCCTGCTCCTTGTTGAGGAAGAGGGCATCAAGGAATGGGTGTTGGTCTTAACCTCGACATTATCATTGTTATTGTTTTTTTGTGCTTGGCTTCCAGTCCCCACCCCCAGCAGCAGTAATTAGACCAGCGTGTTGAAACAGCCCCTGCAACTGGGAGGGAATAAATAACAATGTGATAGGATTATGATTTTTCACCCTTAGCCATATGCTGTCAGATAATTCATTCTCGCAGCCCTGCTAATTAAAATGGTAATTAATGCTGTGAAGTATTTGTAATTGTCTACAACAGTGGCTGGCGCTGTGTGCTCGGGTGGGAGGAGGGGCTGGCGTTCAGGTTTTGGACACGACATGTTTGTACTTAAATCCCAAGTATGTGAGCAGTTAAGATGGAGCAGGGCGGAGGAGAACAGCTGGAAAGAAAGGGGGCCGGGTTGTAGACGGGTTTGACTGACGGATGGAATGATAGCCTGAAGGTAAGTTCTCTTCCATTAGGCAAATTTGTCCCAGAAGCTAGAAGGCTAATGAGAGCAAACTCCTGGAGAGCATATTGTGACATATTCCGTAAACCAAATCTCATCTATTACCGTTCCCCACACTAATCCCGCTCTCCCTCGTCCCACTAAAGTTTAATTAAAGACTAATTTATCTCATTAAATAGTAAAGAAGGGATATAGGGTACGCTGCTGGACATTTAGTCTGTCTTTAAAAAAAAAAAAAAATGAATTACTGTGTGCTGACTGAGTCAAACAGAGGATGATACCTGAGCTGAGACTGTACATAAGAAAATTACTCATATATTAAAGATAAAACAATGCAAATTACTATGACAGGGAGATAATGTGAACTCAGTGAACTCGCCTGCCTGTGAATATCCTCCACATGTCAGCTGGTGTGTGTGTGTGTGTGTGTGTGCATGTGTGTGTGTGTGTGTGTGTGTGTGTTTGGGGGTGGATAGGTCCACACGAGCAGCATAAAGTAGCCGCTTGCCCGAGGGAGTCATCAGCCTTATGGACAGAGACCTACAGTAGCTCCACAGGAAATGGCTTCCTTCCGGAAAGCTGTCTGGGACACCGCCACTACATTAGTGGCCGTGTGTGTGTGTGTGTGTGTGTGTGTGTGTGTGTGTGTGTCTCTCTGTGCGTGTGTTTGCCATTTGTGGATGTCCCCCCACAACAATCGGTCCTCAGTTGGTTTGTGTGACCTGCCTCAGCTGACGTGCGTGCACATGTTTTCTGCATGATGGTGTGCACGTGGGAGGCTGAGTGCATTAGACAGAAAGAGGTTACTTTGAACAACACCAACAACAAACTAAATACAGCAAACTCACATTCTAACTCCATTGTAAACTCTACGAGGGGCCGACTTTGGACGCCCGCATACTGTGCGATTACAGCAATCTTGCAGTTTTATTGAATGTCACACTCTCAGTCTTGGTCGCAATCTATGTCAGACCGTACAATATCACAAATGAGGAATTTCAGGTTGTGTGACGGGTGCGTAGTGAACGGTTGCATTACGGAAAAATTGAAAGCACTGACATTTATTCACATCTGACACTGTCTGAATTTAGATTTTAATGCTGTTTTTGGCTGTCAGTCAGTCACTGTGACACGTGCCTCAGAGATACTGGACTTCTGTTTTGGACTGAAAACAGAAGATTTCACTACATTTGTCCTATGAAAAATACGAATACTTGAACATCCCCTACACATATAATTTAAAGACATTCATGCTTGAAGTACTTGACCTTTACCTGAGTGTTTCCATTTTCTGATAATTTACACTTCCATTCCCCTACATTTTAGTGCCAGACATTGTAATTTTCACTGAAATAATTTTTTCCAGAACATTAGTTACTAGTTACTTTGCAGGTTACATGCTGCATCAGAGCCACAAATGCACAGATTCAAATGTATTTACATCATCTCAATGGGGTAAAACAAAATTCCAATAATCAGAAATATGCTGAATATCAGATCTAGTCAGTGGCCAGGCTGAAAAGTAGTTGACCCATATACATACATATATACCTTGTAACTCATTCACCCCGAGGTGCAGGGCGATGTTGGGAGGTTTTTGAGATGCACGATTCAAACAGAGCTAAGGGGACTCACTGTTGTTTCAATGTTTTGTGGCCGTCGTCTTCCCTAATAAGCCCACCGGCTGGTTTGCAGATGTCTCCATTGCTAACTGCCTAGCTCCCTGACATTACATTGTTGTTTCTGATTTGTGTATTACACTCCTGCATTTTGACGTATTTCACGTCAGAGTCCCCACCCTCAATTACGTGACACCTTTGAGCAGTGAGGCTGCTGCACTTGGTACTGCTCCTCTAACATCAGCTGGCAGGGTAGCGGAACGGGTTGCTAATGTTAGCCCATAAAGCACCTCTAGTGGCCAGGTAATGAAGCAGTGTTCTTTTTAATTTGATGAGCTGACTGTTGGTATATGAGAGTCTTGAAGGGATGTCTTGTTTCATACGTGGAGGTTTCATCCACTATCCCTTCTAAGTCTGTTCCGAGGGGCAAAAGTGCACTTGAAAAGGGGTTAAAAAAAAAAAAAATGGAAATGGGATTGAGCTAAAGCTGGTGATCATGGTTTCCTTTTAGCAAAGGAGACACCCCAATCTCTGCTGGATGCATCACTAGCTGAATATTTGTATATCAAACTCAGATGGGGTCTGGCGCAGCGCGGATTCATCTATATTCAGGTTCCCAGAGATTTCCCACAGATCCAACGAGCAGGAATGCAAACACTTCTGCATACAGGAATGTTTTCACCATATTTGTATATATATTGCATGGGAGAGGATGGATGACAGGTTCACAAGCGAGACAGAGGGAGAGAGGGAGTGAGAGAGAGCAAGTACCAGGAGGCAAACCCATTTAACGTTTGTGTGTGTGTGTGTGTGTGTGTGTGTGTGTGTGTGTGTGTGTGTGTGTGTTTGTGTGCGTGCGTGCGTGCGTGCATGCAACTGATCCTTCTTTAGCTGTGGGCACCATTCAAATAGGCCTTCCTAGGTGTTTCTACCACGGTCAGTGATTATCAGCTGCTTATCTCTCGCTCGCTCAGACACTGTACACACACACAGCGCTTGAACACACCTTGTGTCATCTTCTCGGTGTTGCATAATGGGCCCGCTTAAGTACACAAGAGAGTAAACAAGAGTCCACTTCCTGTTTTTTTTTTTTCAGTGAAATCTGAGAAAGCAGAAACTGTTTCTTCCCATCCACTTTTTTTTTTTCACACACGCGGATCACACACACACACACACACACTGTAGTAAAACCTCGTAAACAAACGGAGACAACTAAGCCTGCATCAGAGGAAGCACAGTTATCCGATGTGATCATTTGAAAGGGAGAGAAAAGACACAGCTCAGAGGGATGTGGTGGTGTGGGCGGGAGGCGACGATGTTCAACAAAGTTGCGTTTAATCGCCGTTTCATGTTTGATTAAAAGCTAAAAGCAGTAAGTGAACGTCTTCCAGGTTCTGTGGGAGCGCTAACTCGGTTGTCTCCAAGTTCCCAGATGCTGAAACTATGATTCCTGAGAAATGAGTCACTATGGAAGTCCCAGTTGGGTCTGACCCAGCATGTATTTCACAGGAATTCTGTTGTGTGTGTGTGTGTGCATATGTGTGTGAGCAACATGCCTGTAGTTCACTCGCATGTATTAGTGTGCATGTGTGTCTGCGTGTTTCTAAGTATACACACGTGTGTTTGGTCGGCCTGTTCAGCAGACATTCCCAGCTGTTTTCCAGGTAGCGTTCTCACGCTTCTTGTGCATCTCCTGTTTCTCACACTGGCTGCTTCGACTGTAATCCCCACCGACACACACACACACACACACACACGCACGCACACACACACACACATACACACACACACAGAACACAACACATCACCCTGCCTCTTCACCTGGTCACTGGGTGAACAAAAAACCTTACAGACTTTCGCACACACCCCTTCCTGTTTCTGATGATAGAGAGGGCACGGGAAAATGAGCACACTCGCAAACACACACACACACACACACACACACACACACACACACACACACACACACAATGGAAAAGGGATATGTAAAAGGTGAAGAGGGAGGAACAGGAAGAGGCAGGTAAGAGGGGATGAAAAGACAAAGAGAGAGCGGGGGAGGTGGAGATCAGATGTGGGAATGTGCGGGAAGCGAGAGGATGAGCTCATGCTGCTCTCCGCTGGCCCCGCCCACCGTGCGTGACTCATGCTTGGCAGGTGCGTCTGCATGTGTGTTTACAGTTGCAGGTCAGCTCAGGGTGTGTCCACATTGCACTGTTGGGGAACATGTTTCCTCAAGCACAGGTAGAGCTATTCATCGCCCACAACAGCTTGAATTCTTCAGTACCACACCGCCCCGGTCCAATCAAAAGTGACGACAAAAAGAAAGAAAAAAAAAAAAGCTCTGGAACACAAATTTGGAAAACAGTAACCCCGCAGAGTGTGTGATGCAAGGATTACAATTTGGAAACTCTCAAGTGTGCAGTCCCTTGAAAGTAACCACATCCTCTGAGAGAGCGTAGTACGAGGGAGGTTTTTTTTAGGAGCGGGCCCCCCCGATACTAGTCTTCTGTTCCCCTCCCTGCCTTAGCCTCATAGTGATGGATGTGGTAGGTGGAGACGGCACACGACCTGCAGAAAGCCACCAGCTCCTTAGAAGGAAACACCATCTGCTTCTTTTGGCTGCTGAGTGTCAATACGCTGCATGTGTGTATCTCATTTTGGGGTCATGTGAGAATGGATTCAAAAATGAGCCCTGGAGGAGTCACAGCTCAGGCTTCACCTGTGGCCAAATGAAAATGCGTCACGTCCTCCACTTTGAAAGAATCCTGTTGTGCTGAAGGCCAACTTCATTTCGAAATAGTAACAAAAAAAGTACATTCTGTCACCCACATCCTAACCTGCCAACAATTCACTCTCGCAACAAGGTCGACCTTGGTGAAATTCCAGTTGACAGACGTTGCGGTAATTCCGTCTTTTACAAACCCGTTTGGCATTTTACTCTGGATATCTGTCTGTCTTCTTGTTTGTTATCCTGTAATGCAGAGGACAGAAGGTCAAATACTGTAAGTGTGTACACAACATAAGCAGGTCTCAACAGTGGAGTCTCGATGTGGTCTGGCATGTTTACTGTTTAGAGGTTTGCACAGCCGTGTGGGGACAATCATCGCCCCAAAAGCAAAAACACAATGGTGCATTAAGGCAGGTTTGCACACGGGTGTGTGCTGGCGGGGTTCTGGTCTGGAGCTTCTGAGCAAAAAAATATTTCAAGCGTCACAGTTCAAGTCATAGCATGAAACCATTTTTGGCAATCCAAACAGACTCTGTTTAGTCTGTTCCATTAACAAAATGCATGTGCTGTATAAATGTGTGTGTGTGTTTGTGTGTAATTTCACAAAGAAAACAAGCAAATTTGACTTCATGAATGTGTGTGTGTTTCACATGTCCAATTAGACAGGAGCAAGAAACAACTGATGTCTTCGCCTTCATTTGGTGTCGAGGTATTGCAGAGGCCTCACTTATTCACACTGTTTTAAAACACAGCTAAAAGTCATATTTCAGTAAAAGTAAAGATAGCGTGTTCAAATATTACTTACACTAGTGGACATGATGGCTCCCATAGGAATAGTACTTGAGTAAACTGATGAAAGTGTCTGATATTAAATGTTCTTAAGCATCAAAAGTAAATTTCAGGTAATAAATGTATTCAAACATAAAAATGGTTTTGGTTGTTTTTGGATGTTTAAATGCAGAAATCTTACATGGTACATCTTAAAAGTGAGTCACATTTATTGATCAGTGGCCACCGCTACATGGCAGAAACATGATGGTGGCACATTTTATTTTCCTACATTTCCCATAATTCCCTTGAGTCACCAACATGACTGAGCTTTATGGGACCACAAGCAAGAAACAATAAACATGTCCACCGCTGACGTACAATGTGTTTTCCATTTTGACTTTTGAGGATAAAACCCAATGCGTTTTCTATTGGTTACATGCTAACACCATAGCATAACATTAGCACAAGTAAAGAAAAGGTTTTCATTTGGCAAACTGACTTCAGTTGACGTAGTGGTATCTTTGTGAAGTTTGCAAACATCAGCTAACACGAGACACTATAGCCTTTTGAAGACTACCAACCCAAATCTTTTTTCTTGGAATATCCAGATTGAATTAAGGAAGTCTGGAGCGCATATAAAACCACACGAAATGCAAAATGGAACTGCTTTGAAATAACATTAAAACTGGAATTCTACAGATGCATCTCAGTCCCTGGCGCTGGCCCCTCATATTGTATTTAAAAGTGTCTTTTGTGTTGCTGGCAAACACGGCACATTAAAACAACATCAAATCCAGAGTCATGGAAGCGCTTCAGAGGGGCCAAACAAAATTCCATACTGCTAGCAGAGCGGCATTAAAGACGACACAGAGAACAACAATCTGTGAACGGTCACAGTGAAATAAATTTCTCCGTGACTTGACAGCATGATTGTTTGGATGGTGAGATGATGGATCTTGGTGTTGGGGAAGCTGCGTCACCGGCGTTCATAGTTACTGATGCCGTTACCACAGCAACGCATGCTGATGTCTGGACAGAAAACAGTGCAGACAGTCAGTTTTAAAGATCTGAATTGAGAAAAAAATCTCATTTGTTCCTTGCCAGTATCTTATGGTGGACAGTGTTCGCTAACACTATATATATATATATATATATATATATATATATATATATATATATATATATATATGTAACAGTAGTAACCATTAGTCGATGGTCACAGCAGGTCAAGTGTGGGTGTAGCAGCAGAATTCTTGAATGCATTAAATGAGCAAGTGTGCATTTTGCAGCTTGTGATAACTTTTCTTTTGTTATTTTTGCACATACTCGCTTCAAGTGTCAACAAATCCCTGTAAGACCTGTGGTAAGAAAAACCTGGTACATAACATACAGACACCAGGAACACAATTATGGCCGTACCATTTCAGTGCCGTGACAAATACACCACAGACTCACTAATGAGCCTCTTGCCTCTACATGCAGATGTTTATAGTGTTCTTCAAGTTACAGTAAAGCTTCGGGGTGATGTTCACACTGTCGACCGGTCGAGGAAACAACTGTGGAGGCATTGCTGTTGATGTCTGAGATTTGACAGCCACACTGGCCAAACACACAGGAGAGTTTAGAGTACTGTGACGTGGTTGTTGGTGATCCAAGATCGCTGTCAGTCAATATTATCAGACATATTATGTCACCGAAAACACTACACCTCAAACGCCTCGTCAGTTGTACTGCTTTATTTCTTACCCTTACTGCATCACCATGTGACACGACCGCACAATTTATTGTTATATTTCTGGTAGAGGTGAAGCTAATTGGATGCAGAAAACATGACAGAGCCAACTGGAGACACTGTGAGCATTGCTGGCTCAGGCGTGTGTGTGCTGACCAATCAGAGCAGAGCCTTAAAGAGAAACAGAGGGCTGCGGCACTGGACAGTTTGGGTATATTTAGGTCAATGAATGTGCAGTGGAAAATGTTCTCCCTTTTGCTTCTCTTCCATAAAAACATGAACATTTGACAGTGATTTATTTTAGACCAACATATCGTTATGTTATGAACCTTATCACATGGATCTCCTGGTGTTTGTCTGTATAATCACTCCTCTCTCCATTCAGAACTCTCTGTACCTGTTCTTAAACTGTATTCGTCATCTTAACTGATGACCACAACCGTTTCGGTTCCTGTAATCTCCGTGTTGCCTCTATATCTCAATTTTTCTTTATCTCTGATAATGCTCTGAATTTTCCGGGCTAGTGCCTTATCTTGGCCGCTTTTTCCACGTGACGCACAGAGTCGAGCAAGGACAGTTCCTATGCAGCGCTGCAACAGTGACCTCGAATTCAAATAACTCAGATTGATTCTTTTCAAATATTTCTATATTTGTATGAGTAGGAGGGGGGTGAGAACAAGAGCTGAAGGACAACACCACCACTACTTACATTCAAAATGTTGAGTTTTAACACTTCTCGTCGCAAAAGACACATTAAGCCTGTGTGTTGAGCCCTGCGGAAAGTCATCATATGTGTGTGTGTGTGTGTGTGTGTGTGAGGGACAGAGTGTGTCTCATATAAAAACACAAGCAAGTGATAAACAGGATAGGTGGACGGGAGCAGAAAGCAGAGCTCACAGGGAGTGGGCGGAGAAGTGAGGGGGGATGGGAGTCTCATTTGGGAATTACCACATTATTATATGAATGATGGAGGCCGGTCGTGGGGAAGGGGCAAACACACAAGGTTTCTTCTTTTTCGAGGCAAAGTAAGAATGAAGGAGGACACAGAAGCGTGGACTGAGACCCCCACTCGCCGAGTTATCACTGACAGCAATAACAGAATGGGATTGGGGACACAAAAGATTTCCTTGTCTGGCTTCTCCTGTATCAGTGTAATGAAAGCTGGCCTCCATCATTGAGATCACACAGCGGGTTTGCTGAGCGCTCCAAAGACATTGACACTGTGTGGAAGTGGGCCATCAGTTTCCTTCAATCACACTAATGTGGAGGGCTGTGAGGCTGACAGCCATCTATAGCCCAGTGATACCCCTCCCCCCCGGCGTTAATAAACAAACACGCAGCCTCCCTCGGAGTCCCCCAGGTGGCCTCAGTCGACACACTGAATGGCGCATCACTCAATGATGGATCAAAAGAAAGACCATCCAGCCATCGCTCATCTTCTCTTCCCCCGTCCTCCCGGTGATCCTCTCCTCTCCTCCGCTCCCGCTCTCACCCATTCTCTGATCCACCGTCTCTCGTTTAGCCCCCCCATCCCTCGCTCATCCATCTTGGGTGTTCCCGTCCCGCTCTGAGCTCCAGACCAGGCGAGGGCCTCTAGACCTCATCCCTCAACCGCCTCTCCCTGCTGGGACAAATAGGTCCCTGAGCGCCCCCGGTGAAGGATGATCCTGTATCACATACAGCCACTTTTTTTTTCCTCTGCTAATTCCTGTGTCTCGATCTCCTGTGCATGCACCCTCATGTTCAGATACATCACAAGTGCTGCTCCCATCTTCTGTACAAATGTATGTGTGTAATTTATGGACTACACAATCCATCTGACACACAAAAGATCTCTACACATGTACAGGTAATGTTTTTCTGCAGGAATACATGCAGCTCAGATTGTTCCAACCATGACCCCTATTTGCAGTTTGCAGGATATATGACAGGTGGGTGACCCTGTGCGTCTCCAGTGGTATCACAAGCAAACTGAAAGTGTATCACAATCCTGGAAGAAATGTCTTATGGAATTTGTCATCACAGTGAGCACTAGGAAGACCACTCAACAAAGTCAGCATACAATAAGATCCTCCAAGTCTGAAACTGTAACTCAGCACTGACCTGCTGAAGGCCCTGATGTATCAACTTGTCTTTCCTTTATGACACCACATGTTGCATCATCAGCTGGTGATATATATATATATTTTTTTTTCGTATCATCACCAAGTTCCATGAAAAGGTGAAGACAAACAATGTTTCAAACCCTGGATCCCACTGGGCGCGTCTACATCACATTCTGGCTGCAGAGCTGATAACAGCGTAGACAACGCTCGAGGTTCCACCGGCTGCGTTGCAGAAGCGGCTCTCTGCGCTACTCTATGGAGAACGCGCACCAAGCTGCTTATGACAGAAGCAGACAGCAGCCACATCAAGCTACACATGGTAAGAGCCAAACAGGAAGTCCGACACAGGAATGCCATAGAGTGGGGCTGTCCAACGTGGGGCCGAATTTGGCCCATCAGATGTTTCTTCTGTTAAAAATAAATAGTTGTGTTTCTGTTTTTAAATCTATTTATTTATTTTTGGGTTAAAATTCTCTGGTCATGTAGGTAGACTTTGTGCAGAAGTCAGTGAATTAAGGAAACTTGGGATCTTAGTAGGCCCACCATTTTGCACTTTAACAATACAATACAATACAAATGGTGTTTGCTTTTGGCATTTTCTTTTTTCTGTTCATAATGTACATGTCCATGTTACAGCCTGTCATGAGCCATGAGCCTTACAATAGCCTGTTAAGCCTGTTGAGCACACGCTCGATGGATTGACTAGTTCGGTCTAGCTACCGGAGGACACGGATGTCAACAAACCGCTATGTGGCTACTTGCACAAACACACTGTTTTAACAGCTTTTTTATTCATTTCATTTTTATGTAATGGTTGGACCAAATGTGTTCGTGTCTTCGGAACTGGCAAGTCAAGGGTAGCTTGAGCAATGAAGCTGCATGATTAAATTGATTGAAGTTCTCCTTTAAGTTTTGTTATTCATATCCCCACTGATGAGACCAGGTTTGTGGAAGAAAGAGAAAAAAAACGTAGGAAATATTCAACATAGTGATCCGGCAGCTAAAGAGGGCAGGTGAATCTGGACGTGCTGACAAAAACTAAAAGCAATGTTCCACCACACAGGTACATAGGAGTTGACTGGGTGTGTGTCACTGCATCAGTTTACTTAAACCAGAGAACTTGGATGGTTGAACGTGACAGAAATTTCGGCTTTCGCTCCCATTCCACGCAGTGTTTTGGCCAGGTGTGTGGATGAAAGAAAGGGAAGCAGGGGTCAAGATTCTCTTTCTGTATCTTGTATGACCACGGGTGAGTCAGCGGAACAACCCTGACTTTTAAACGTGGCTGCATGCAGGCCTGGTGTGCCTTGTAATGGTGCGCTTTTAAAAAAAAAATTTAAAAAAAGAAGAAAAGGGACCGGCAGCGGCACAGTTTAGACCCGAAGGCCAATAACAAGGCAGGCTGTTATGCAAGTGTTGGCCTGGCCTGAGTACAGAGCATCATAACAGCTGTAATGAAAACCAGAGACACAGAGAGAGAGAGAGAGAGAGAGAGAGAGAGAGAGAGAGAGAGAGAGAGTAGGCTAGTAAGAAGCTCCCATCACAACTGCAGCCACACTGAGGAGAACACACCCCCCTCTGGTTAGCCTCAACAGCAACAGGCTGTTTTTTTTGGGGGGCCCTGAACCACTTTCCTCTGGCGTTTTATCTTTTCCCCCCCTTACTCCTCTTTAAGTCCCCACTCCTCTCTCCACCTCTCTCCTCTTTTTCTCTCCTCAAGCATGACAGCGTGGTAGGTTTTTCTCCCTCTGAGCGCTAGCAGAGCAACAACACATTCCTGTCCACATTCCAGCCTCAGGAAAAACAGTGTCCGGAACATAATAAAAGGCCGAGCACGTCATTTGTTTTTAAACCCACATGCTCGCTGGAACAAAGCTGAGCTGAGGGCAGGATCGGGCGAAAATGTGTTTGCGCACGGGAGACAGAGGCAGTGTGATCGACGTGTTTGTGTTTACAGGGATCCGTGTGCATGTGTGTTTTTCTGTGTTTCTCGGTGCGGTGATGACAGCGCAATGTGCTCACTGCTTCCACCGCAGATGATATATACCACACAGCCTCTGTCCAGCCCCTCGACCTCAAGCACACGTGTGCAGGGGAACATTTGGATAATCACACAACCCCTTTAGTGTTATTGCCATTTTTTTCTCTTGTTACCTTCAAGGCCACAGGGAAAATCCTCAGGTACACAGTGACCTTGTTTGGGCCCCGTGCACTCTCAGGTATCTGCTCTTCAAACATTCACAGTGGACAGCGGCCCACATATTGGGCTGTACACACAATAATTATCATCGCCCAGCTGATAAGGGGAGCGGCGGACTCTTGTGGTGCCGTCAGGGTCTCCGTCTCCCTGACAGCGGTGGCAGGTTTAAGGTCAGGCCAGTTTTTAATGGAGTGTTTTGGCCACGGCGTATCCTTAGATGGAGAGCCTCTTGACCCCCACATCCTGCCTGGAACAATATCACTTTCACTCCCCATCCTATAAACCAGCCATCACTCTTCGAGCATGACTGTGACTGATTTCGGCGGAAAAAGCCTCCGCGTTGACATTTCCCATCACTCATCCCTATTTTTGTCTTTTTTAATCCATCCAGTCCACTACACGTGCCGCAAAACCCCCAAACTCTCAGTCTCTCAATGTTTCCAGGTAACTGATACTGAGAGCTTCCGGCCAATCCATAGTGGTGCTGACCTCCTCCTGTCCTCCTCCATGTCCGTTGCTCCCCGTGCCGCCGGTCCCATCAGCTCCTCAGGAAGCTAATTATTTCCTTCCTGAGTTTGACACAGGACGTGGCAGCGGGCTTGCGTGAAGGGGTTGCATGTGTGTGAGTGTGCGCCCTCGCACTAGGCTGTAAAACCAACAAAAAGAGTGAAACAACGAGCAGTGGAACAATCCTTTATGACTTTAGATCACTTCTTCACTTAAAGTGTCCTTCTCCTCATTATCCCCTCATCCTCAACTTGCTTTAGAAAGCTGTCCGTACATCACATTTCAAGTTCACACTGCATCTAAATATCGTAAAAATATACGTATATGGTGATGATCATGTTATATTATAGAACTTAAGACCACATTCAGGCTACAAAATAAAGAGGTACTGAGCATCCGAGCCAAGAACAGATCTCTCTGTAAACGGCATGTTGCAGCCCAAGCGTACAACTGATTATCAGTTTTTAATATATGACTGTGTTTCTCAGTGTAGCCTCACTAGACTGGAATCAGCCAGAAGAATTAGTCTCTCAGTTGAGCAAAAGTGTGAAAAAGTAGACGCGTGAGTACATAGAGAATTATCAGGCTACGATAACACACTAAAATACAGAAATTTGGGAATCAGCAGCAAAATACAACCTCATTGAGGCAAAACACGCAGATGAATAAACGACAGAAGCTCAGCTTAAAAACAGACGTATAAAAGCAGAAAGGGAGCTGCACAGTTTGTGCACGTGGACTGCATACACGCACGCAACGCCACGTTGCTAGGCAACACAGTGGTTGTTGACGTTCTCATCCGCAGAGCCCCATCCATCACTGAGTTTGTTGCTGTACCCGACCGTCTGGACGTCATTCCGTGTACTGCAAAGTCCTCCACACACTCTGCTCAAGGTCTAGCTTCACTTCTCATTCTCCAAGCACAGTGCGACCCGTCCTCTCAGCCTCTGGGGCTCACCTCGCTCCTCAAAGTTTGAGGTGTGCGATACTTGAAATTAGAGTAGTATGTCAACTATTGCACACTTGAATTATTACTCTTGTGACCTTTTTTTTTTCTTTTATGCTTCACTGTGAAGCATAAAAAAGTAGAGCCACCATCATAGTCCGGTTGAGAGTGATCTCACAGAGGTTTCCCACACAGGAAGCCTCAGAAGGCCAAAGTTTAACAGCCCCCCAATAAACCAACCGTTCTTAAAGCCTGCTTTCATTTGACCTGGTATCACACAACCACTCTGTTTGGACTTGAGGGACCAATAACGTGTGTCATTAATGACCGCTGCTTATCCTGCCTCTTGACCTGGACATCTCTCGTAAAAGAGGAAGGGGGGTAAAGGGAGTCCCACCCATGTTCTCCCTTTCACCACTGTTCCAGGAAATGCCTGCACCAACCTCCAACCTTCTGCTTTCACGCTTCACTTTTACAGTGGGCTGAACGTCGCTCGGCAGCTCCGCGACAACGACGCTCGTCTTGGTGACAAATGCGGCTATTTGATCGTGAGAGCGAGAGAAATGTGATGAGCGCTGAGTGCAAACGCAAAATGTCCCGCTCGCCTCTGAGTCTGTCGCTTTCACTCGCTCCCCTTCTGTTGTCTCGCGCTTCTTCTTGTGTTCCCTGTAGTGGTCTCGATGTTGTAATCCACACCTGGACCGGCGCCAAGCATGTCTGCAGACACCTGCGTCAGACCGACTGAGAAAAACAAGAGAGAAAAGAACAGATCCCACCCCTCCATGTCTCTCTGCTCCCTCTCTCTGTGTTTGTCCTCGACACCCCCCCCCATCCCCCCACTCAGTCTCTGTGAGTTTGAATGGGTCATGTGACTTCCTTCCTGTTGTTTTGACCCCGGGTTCAGTCTGCCTCAGGGTCAGCAGACCTCCCCCCTTGCTTATTAAACACAATCTTTAAAATCTCAATTTCTTTTGCCGCCCCCCCCCCCTCTCTCAGAAAGACAGAGCAGGAGAGACAGCGGGAGAGAGGAGGGCCTCCGTGAATCTGATTGAACTTTGGAAGAACTCAATGACCACGCTCTGCTCCTCTTTATGGTGCTCTCGGCTGACCTTTCCGTCTGCAGAGGATGGCAGACGGCGGTGGTGGTGGAGGGGGGGGGGTTTGGGTGCTGGCCTCCTGTTATGGCTAACTCCAACGAAGAACAACCTGTTTTTGGTCCAAACATCGTCTGTCGGACAGAAACTACTAACACAGGAGGTACGTCACGTTCTCCCTCAGCCTAGACAGCATCATGCGTTAGGGCCATTACACACCGGGGTCGTGACGAACAAACAATGTGAATAGGTGAAAAACCTGTCGGGGGTTCCGGTCTGGTCCAGATGTATGAATAGGTTAAAGAAAGAAAGTTGTAAGGAGGTTGATTTTTGAGTCGCTTTCCCAACTCAACATAAATGCTGATGCTCTGGGGATCATAGGTTGGGTCGGCTGCCATCTCAAGGTGCCGGAATTTGACGAGTTGGGATTTCTTATAAATTGGACCTTAGAAACGCCGGACTAATGCTCTATGCAGCCTTAAAACAGCAAACTCCCGTGTTCTGCAAGGTTTATATCAAAGCAGTCAAAGTAAACGCTTCAGTTTCCCGTCAATGAATCCCACATATACAGCAGTCCGTCTGTTCAGGGAGCAAGACAGATCACTCACTCCGAGCCACCTTCGTCACATTGTCCTTTGTCATATAAAACATGGTGATGCCTTCATTCCTGATGCAAAAGCTCAGAAAAATTGACCTCGCTCCGACTCAAAACGATGTCACCTTTTCTGAGTCAAAGCACTGTTGACGAAAACAACAGTTTGAAGCAAAAGATTGACGTAGGAATTAATCGTCCAAAAACAAAGCTCCCAGTCTGTAACTGCACTCAGTCACAGAAACTGCTACAGCCTGTTGCTGTCTGCTTTTCAAACACAGTCTCAAGAGCCTGAAGAAGATTAGGTAACCCAGATAGCACATGTGTCTCGCAGAAGTCGGCCCGATCAATAGAAAGTTACGTCGGAAAGTATGGGGAGCATTTGCTAATTGGAAAGATACTGGTGAAGCAACAACCACGTGCTAATCTGGCCAGTGTCTTGGCACAAGTTTTGTTAGAAAGCAACTGTAACTGGGGAGGTGATGACTAAGTGTCGGGATTTGGTCGACGTCACGCGGACGTCTTTTCCAACAAAGCGCACACCGACATCTGTAACACATGTGTGCTACTAGAGATTTTAGCCTGCTCGCGTATGAAAAAGCGCTGGCTGTTTTTACTTTTCATTATTGTGTGTGACTACACGACAACAAGAACTTGGACCTCATCATCGGTCCATCTGCTGTATGCTTTCTCATATATCACCATCTTGATACGTTGAAAGACAGTGAACAATTTAAAAAAAAAAAATTGCAGATTTTTAAAATTGGTGTCTGAAATAGAATGTTATGAGCACTCGACCAGTGAGGGATGTTCAGGGCTGCAAGCCACATCCACAGTGTTCCTGTATTGTGCTACCCCCTGAACAGGGCCTTGTGGGGGGGTTAACATAATGTCAAAGAACTTAATTTTCAAACCCTGGTCCCTGCTGTGGAAACACACCGACTTCCTCTTCCTAGTCCCTGGGGAAAATTCCTGCTTTGGAAACTTAGCTGTAACGTCCTGCACAATACTCTGTATTCACTTCATCTCAACATCAGTCGTCTGGGCTGATCCTTATTTACGTCTTTCAAACGGGCAAGAAGGTGTCGAAGTTCAGGGCGAACAATCCAATCCAAGGTCATCAGAACATAGAGTGCGCGCAGAGCCCCTCCGTATTTTGACGTGTTATCTCCTGAATTATCAAAGGTCCTGCTATCTCACAGCTCTCCGGCAGCAGCAGGGCCTCTGCTCCTATCTGAACACCATTCGCAACACTCTGCCGATTCAGAACAGGCGTCAGAGGGCCCACAGTGGATCCAGCGTGTTGTCATGGTTACAGATAAGGTTGTGCGTTATCGCTCTCCTCAGCTATGGAAAGCACATGACCGCGAGTTGTAGTGCAATTGTGCGTATGTGTACACGGCGGCAGCGTCACCGGCTGCATGAACGGAATTCTTGAGCGGGCGTTCAAGCAAAATTCCTTATTAAACTTATCACACAATCATAGTCATCAGTCATTGTCTTTCAAAAACATCTCATCGCCTGTCAGCAGAGACGTTCCTATTGATGAACTGGTATTTGCTCAGAGGGAGGAACACTCTGTCTTGCTCTATGTTTAATCTCCCTGTGCGAGCGTGTGCTTGGCAGAGGCTTGTCACTCCATGTACTCCAGCTGACTGAGAGAAAGGTGTGTTCTCCACACCGTCTTTTACAGCTCTGGGGAACGCCTGGTGCTAAACAGTCCAAATTAGACTCGCCTGCAGATGCATAACGTTCTGTACCCAACCTGGGAACGACGAGTCCCCTCGGTACACTGGCAGACAGAAGTTCGAGTGCTTCTCAACACCTAATCCGCGTGGAGCAAGGTGACCCAATAGTTTCATGTCAGCCATTTGTGCGACAAGAAAAGTTGAGAGGACAACTTTTCTCCTTGAGAAAGCTGAGGGGTTCTGTTACTACACATGTGGCAGCTGGAGGTACAGACACAGACGGAGAGACAAACCGAGAACAAAATAAGCAATCCAGATGAAAGTTTAACGCTGCTGGATACGTCTGTCGAATGTCTTCAGGCCTTTCAAACGTGCGTCCGTTATGTAAATGTTCTCAAATGGCTTTATGCAAAGACAGCAGGACTTTAACAGCTAGTGATAAAGTAAGTAAAAAAAAGTCCAGCTCACCCTGACATGCTTTGCGTGCCCAGCTAACTGCATCCTCTTTCACCATGGATGTGACAAGGGAAAATCTGGATCTGTTCATCCCTAAGAAAGCGGTTCAGTGGCGCCTGGGGCCAAAAAGTTTGTCTTCCTCGTGTCGAATCAATCATATTCATTCATTCATCCATTCATTCATTCAAGACAATTTCCAGGTGACACCAAAAAGTGAAAAAACGAGACACTTAGGACATGCACACAGCCATTCCTCAAATGCGATGGCATTCAATTTGATCTTGAGCTTTACAGAAAAAGAAAACTCTACTCTGCCTCGTGTCAGGCTGTGTTTAGGAGTTCAACGCGAAAGCTACTCAGGCATGAGACTGGCGTGTTCACTTGCAGGCACATTTATGTAATGAAGTGTGTGTCTGAGCGGGACTATACATAAACACAGAGCCCTGCATGCAAACAAAGCAAACATTTTAATGCTCTCAGGAATGTGGCAACGGGCCCAGAAACGGTGTTTTCAGAGCACATGGGAGCTCGGCCCCGTTATGAACTTGAGGCTGAGGAGCTGCCGAATGAGCACCGCGGATCGGCCTCTGTTGTGTACACCTCACCGGAGTAAGTCAAGGAGCCAGCGAACGCTCACCTCATCAGCACACTCCCTGTCTGTCAGTCCCTTTTCACACTCACCTTTAAGCCTCCAGGATGGGATTTGTTTACTCATCGAATGACCACCGAGGTGGCTCAATTCTCGATGGCGGGCAGATGTCCATTTATTTCTAGTAAGAGTGCAATAGAACCAACAGTCGCACACCTCTGGCACACGTGTTTGTTTGCAGTGGTAATGAATGGATATAATGTAGGTATGGTTTGGTTATAGAACTTTATTTTGTCAGTTACCCGTGTCCCTCCTCCCCCCGTTCATGCAGTCTTTATGGACAGAGAACTCCATCAAGAGGTGGTCCTATCTGTGAGTGCGCAGACTGCTGGTGATCACTGCTGCATACTTATGTCATGACATAGGGACGAGGGAGGGGATTGCTAACTGCGAAACACACAGGAAGTCAGCTAAAATGATTTAAACGCTTGCAGCAGCTTTAACTGTCAGTACACACTGTTTACTATGGCTGAGTTGCTGTTCGTCATCCATAAACACTTTGTTACACTCTGAATATAGCTCAGCTATCTGCTGGCCCACGTGTTGTGTTTACTGTTGCTGCCGCAGAATTAATCTCTTTCATACACACTGCTGTTTTTCTGCTTGTGCCGATCAGGCTCGCTAACCCAACCAGCAGCTCTGTGTGAGAGGCACAAACTGGGGCTACGGTTAGCCAACATTCAGCTATTTATACTCCGTGTAGCAGCTGACATATGAAGTAGACCTCGGAGTCTTGTCTTTTCTGACTCATTTTGGAAGGGGCCACAGAATTTGGCTAAACTGAACATTCAGTTCAAAGTAGACACATCTGTGTTTATTTGGAGAATGTACAGCTCGGACATGTCTGGTGTCTGTAATAACATCTATGCCAAGAAGAATCATTTTCATTTAGGGCATTTAGCAGACGCTTTTGTCCAAAGCAACTTACAGTAACTTATACAGACATTCATACACTGATGGTGGTGGCTGCCATGCAAGGTGCCGACCAGCACATCAGGAGCAGTTTGGGGTTCAGTATCTTACCCTAGGACACTTCAACATGTAGGCCAGAATCGAACCAGCGACCTTCCAATAACAACACACTGGCTCTGCCCCTGACAGCCCCCACAATGGATGCGATTATGTGCACAGTGCAAAAAACTTTTGTCTTTCCTCGTCAGCTGTGTGGTGTTTGGTCACAAGTATGACTAACTATGAATATTTCAGAATATTGAACAAATTTCCGTGTGACCGTTACTGGATCAGATATAAGTGAATACTATGAGCCCTCTAAGTTGTTTTTCCTGTTAAACATTACTGTAATGGATCATACATCTTCCAAAAACGACTGTTGTTCAGTGTTGTTGAACCTCATGTTTAAATTTTTAAAAATTTACAGCAGTAACAATGTTTTATTTTGACCAGTGACAGAGAAATAAACTGTGATGTTGGAAAATAATGTTTTAAAGTATTTGGTACAAAGCAATACATAGTAAATATAAGAGATAAAGTGTATAAGAAAGGATAACTTAAATGTGCAATGTGTAAAAATTGGAAAAAGAATTGAAAACAGGGGGCTTCATAGCTGCTAACTGTAGCTGCCATTAGCTAGTAAACTCAGTTAACCTTGAGGTTAATGTTTCTCATAAAATTTGGACATGTTGCACCTTTAATGACATTTTAATGTCAGTAGAAAAAAAAAAGTCTTCATATTTTTGTCTTTTGACTTCTAACTTATAATGTCAGCTGTTATCTTTTTCCTTGTGTCATTTTCTACCAACAGTCAACATTGTTTCCTTTTATGCTTTGTTAATGTAGGTCAAATGGTCATGTGAATAACTGTATAACCCTCACTGTAAAGTTTTTGAGGAACAAACACTCCAGTTTTAGTGCTTGTTGAATTAGAAAAAGCTCATATCAGTTCTCTTTGAAGGCAATGGAACTAACCCTAAACCTCCAACTACCTGCTCATGTTATTTGGAGCACTTATCAGGTTTCTGTGTAAAAAAACAAAAAACAAAAAAAAAGGAACAATGTAATAAGTTGTGGCCACACACTAGTTGCAGGTTCAGGTTCCTAAACTGCCGTTACTTCTATACTTCCCTTTGTGTTCATGTCAACATCACACAAATAACATGGCGGTGCCGTCCTTACCATTCAGCACTTCACTTGGATGGCGACCGTGGCTAAACACATACAAGCAAGTCGTACTAGACCTTGATTGAGTCCTTAGTTGGCTTCACAGAAATCCTGCTTGATATGCTATCTTAATTGTCAAAATGTCTGGCTTGCATTGTCAGAAAACAAAGAGACACTCTAGCTGTCATTGCAAGTGAGCACAGACACAACAGCGAGCTGTGATGTTTAACAATTATTTTATTGTCGCTCTCTGGGCTGTTTCTCACATAATAGGAAGCCTCGAGGCTGCAGATTTGTAATATTTCAAATTAACGGGGAGCAAACCTCTCAAAGGTCAAACAATGATTGCATCTACTGTAGGTCTGAAATGTGCTTTCATGTTTTTATTCCTCTCCCAACCCCCCATCTCGTATCCCTACCAGATGGGCTGCAACCTGCTCTCCATGTGGAGTACCAGTGACGTAAAGTGCGACCGTTTAATTCAAGCGCTCTCATAAATGCTCCGCGGTGGATCCGTCAGTCTCTGTAGTGCGCTGGTATAATAACTGTTCAATATAGGTAGTACTGCAAATCCAACATTTAATCCCAGTACATTTTCCCTATATCAAGAGCGGACATCACAGCGTGACAGAAATCAGATGACAAGGGTTTGGGTAGAGCTTGAGTGTGTGTGTGTGTGTGTGTGTCTGTCTTTGCACTGTAACAGAAGAGCCTTGTAGTATGCTGGCTATATATTGACACAGAGATCTAGTTGTGACATGCTGATTAGATCAAGGCACTCTGATAGGATGAGGAGATGAGCGCTATCAACCAGGAAGACCTGAACTGGAGCGGTTCCAGTACTCAAACACACGTCACAAGTGAAAACACAGAATGGATGGAGGACTGGATGACCGCATGGGCGAAATAACACACTTTAGCACAGGCTTGTGCTGTTTAATTTATGTTTCCATCATTGCCTATCGTAGCTGGAATTTGATGGTAGATGAGTTTGACTTCGACTTCAGGAAGACTCCCAAAAACAGCATGGAGGGCAATGACAGTGTTTACATGGTTACTTTTACTTCAGTCTCTCTTAGAAACTCAGCGTTGACTGAAAGATCTCTGAGCGCCGCTCGAATGGAAAAGTGTATATAAAACCAATGTCCTTAACGTCAACTTGCGTCACAGCTTTTCACTGGAAAAGTGCCAACCGAAAATGTGCGTATATGTGCCTTTGGTAGTGCATTTGTTCGTCTTGTCATGTTCCCATCACTACCGTCTGGAGCTGGAGTCGATCGGAGCTGAAGCTGATAAACCAACGTGACTAGTGCAGAGTCATTTGTCCTGGGAAAGAATGCTAATTGTACCTTCTCCCGATTAAAATAATGAGCCAGATGCAGGTGTTGCGGAGTTTGTATGAGAAGGGTTTCGCATCGTCGCTGCAACATCCCGCAATTCGTAGTCAGAAGAGATGGTCGCATGTCAACACGTCTCTCCCGATGTTTTCTGTCACTTTCACCTGTTAAACTAACTGATGAAGATATAATCCGGCAACAATAAATTAGAGCCACAATTACAGTCTTTGTCACTATGTAGTGCTCTCAGGTTGTGAAATGCATATGAGCGGTGCTTGTTAACAACATGTAACCCATTATTTATTTATGGGATGGATGTGGAGCTTGTTGAAATCTACATATTCAAATAGAATACAAATGCATGCGTGCGCGGTGTCTCCCGCTATCACACACAGCCGACAATACTGATTTGTGGGCACGTGTGGGCGTGTACGCATGTGTCTTTGTGCGCCTGTCAGAGCTTAACCCTTCATTTTCTTTGACAGACGGTAAATGCGGATGTCCTGTCGGTGACTCATGGGTGAATTAGGACGGTCCACGCAGCTCACTGTAGCACCGCTCCGCAGCTCCTCTTTCACCCATAAAGAGGAGCCACCCATGCTAATTAAATTACTTATACCTCTTAAGTAGGGCAATTATGAGATTTAATTGGTTGGCGAATGGTTGATTAGATAGTTAACCAATGCTTGATTCAAAAAGAGCTGCAGGACTACGTGGTGCTGATTGTCACTCACGCGTGGGGGAGGGGAGGCATTAGGGGGAAGTCCAGCCTTTTAGAGTAAACACAGGTCTATGTATACATGTAGGATCAAAAGCAAATGGCTGGGCGTTTTCCAATCCGCATTTTTCACTGTGTCTCCCTCAGATGTTGAGTGTATAAATTGTCTGGGGTTTTCTCTAATCTTTCATTTTGCTGCTGACAGCGGAGACTAATGAAGGAAGAAAGCTTGGCCACCACACAAAGGCGAGGCCCTGTGGGAGGAAGCCGGGGGGAAACATCTGACACGTTCCCTCTTGACCGGCCTGCGCCGCTTGCCGAGTGCTTTTTGCTTATCCCTGAGATTTTTTTTTTTTTTTTTGGCCGCATCTGAACACGTTAGAGGCATGATGATTAAGCTCACCTGAAAATGTACAGATCCATGGAGTCAGTGGGTATTTTCCCCAAATCTTTCGCTTGAGCTGGAACGGCACGTGGAATTTTCCTCCGCAGCCGTCTCCAAAGGGGATATAGACCACTGTGCCGTGAGTATATGCCATATGTGTGCATTTGGGAACAGCGTCGGTTGTTAATGTAAACATGACATACAGCAAAGAGAGATCCTTGGAGAGACGGCCCGCGGGAGCACAATGGTTACGCTGCACTGACAAGGCCCGTTGCCAAGGAAACGATACAGAGGTTATTGAATCTTCCCAGAGGTCCCAGGAATCCTACACTAGCATCATTTTGTCCATTTCCTCGATGGCTCTGTGGTAAATCACCTGACGCCATGTGTGAAATTTAAGTAGAGGTCTGTTTTTTTTAATTTTCTTCTTTTCTTCCCTTTTTAAATTTCTCCTAATACATTTATAAAGTCTGCACTACTCAGGTCTATGTGTCTGTAATCACACTACAGACACAATCGCACCTAATGACCGTTTCCCCATGAGCTCCAATGAGTACCTTAACAGACAGACATTCATGCGTGTATGTCTATACGAGTGAAAAGTGCGTCTCGGCCGTCTCACCTCGTCAGCAATATGGAGGCTTGTTAATTGCCATGTTAATTAGCTCTATCATCAGAGACAGACCCCATGTCTGCCGATGTGCTGACTGCTGGGTAAAAGGGTAAAAGGCAGGAGGGCGATTTCAGAGGCTGCCGTCTGGATGGAGGGAGGAGGGTGGAGCAGACAGGATTCATCTTCTGTTACTGATCTGCCGTCAATGATTTATCACTTTGTTTTCCTTTTCTAAAAGCATATGAGCATGGGATCATTGTGGTTCTACATCAGGACACAGATAGAGTCCTCTGGTTGTTTATCAAGTTCAGATGGAGGAAAGAATGTCCATGGTGGGTACGTCGAGAGTGCAAATATTACAACAATACAAAGGGGTCGAGGGGTCAGAGTTGAAGGTAAAAAAAGTATATTTACTCAAATACCACACTTCAGGAAAGAGTTATTACCATAAAGTCTGATTGCATTCACATTTTTTTTTTTTTACATTTTGTTCTGTAGTGCGCTCTGCTCTGCTACACTGCACTACACTTACACATACAATAATCTGCGGTTACAAGTCATTTTGCTGATGAAGGCTTCGCATGCAAAACAGATAGAGTGCCTACACAGACAACACCCTGAAATATGACACATGTTTACTTCATTAAAAAGCTTCGACTGAGTATATAGATCGCTTAGAGTAGCTACCACTGAACTGAACCTCCTTGTGCCACAATTCACGATCCTTCATTTTTATTTAAAGGGACAGTTCTTCAGAATGACGACACTGACATCATCGACGCCGGCGGAGCCGACGCTGAGGCGGCTGCAGCACCCCCTAAAATGACGCTATTAAAACCATCAATTGATAAAAAAGAAGAAAAAAAAGTGTGACGTAGAAAGAGAGAAGGAGAGTATGAAGCCCACTGTTGTTCCTCTATGAGACATCTGTATCATCTGTACACTGTGCAGCACTTGTATAAACTACAAGGATGTTTCTATCTTGGCGTTATGATATGTCTTCGGTGATCTGATCACAAAGGGACAGCGCTTCAGTTCACACCTGCCATCACACCTGTCAAAGACAAAAATATAACTCAATGTATAACATTTGCCGAATTAACAAGAACCACCAAATAATTAAGAATTTCTCAGCGACAGCGCTTCACAATGTTGTTAAAGTTTTTCTTAAATCAACAACTCACAGAATTGAATGATTTTATAAGGGAGTCTGGGGAATTTCTGTTCCTTCTCATCTCCACGCTGTAGCTGATGTGGCTCTTTTGACCTGTAGTATGTTTCAGTGTGTTCAAGTTCCATTTAACTGCTGCGGTGCAAAACTCAAACTGTTATAAATTGATGTGTTTAAAAGATCACGCAGACTATAGACAAACTCTTTGTCACACCCACGGACTGCAGTTACCCTTTCCTAGTATGACTCAATGCAACACTTTTCATAAATCATTTCAATAAGATATAGATCTTTGCATTGGATAGACCTGTGTTATATTTTGTTTAGTTGGTTTCTCGTATTTTGCCAAATGTTTCCAACAAACCCAGAAAATTCCGCAATTTTAGTCGAGTGAATGACGTGTTTGATTTGGTCGCCTGTTGGTCCAACGTCCCGGGGAAAACACGTGACTGAGCGTAACACAACAAATGATCTGGTCTGTGGTCTGCCTGGTCTGATACAATTTAGTCAACAGCGGTGTTTGTTCAAAGACAGCGACTCCCATGGTCCCTCCTTCATGACGTGTTCAAGCTGTGTCTTTTGTTTCCATCGTTATCCAGATTCCAAATGATTACATACCATGATTTTTTTTTTTTTTTTAAAGTTGCGTTCATTGTTCTTGTTTGTTTGTTGGGTTTCTGAAGGCGGCGGAGCAAGCTTAAAAAACACAGCTGCGACATATTATCACCTCATAACATTTTTATGACAAAAGAAACAGTTGCCCACTTGTGCGGCGGACGCAGATCAACTTTATCTGGTGTCATTTCAGGCCATCTGGCAAATGCAGGTCCTAATAAGCTGTAGAACAATAATAATTGTTCCACTGTGTTTACCGGTTAGATGCTAACATTGTGTTGGCCTGTTGCTTGGTGCTCCCTCCGATTATCACAGCTTTTCCCGCCTGCTGTGGCCGTGAACAGGCTCGATGATGAGAGCAAAACCAAAACAACGAGAAGGAGCGGCAGAGTTACGCTCGCCTCAGGCCTGTGCTCACCAGCAACCCATTTCATGTTACACCAAGTCTTGATCCAGTGTTTGTATAAAATATTCATATGTGAGGATGTCGGAACATGATGTATTTTTATCCCACCGCTGTGGCATTGCGCTCATAGGGTGTCCGCCCTGTGAGAGTTTGTGTCTAATCTGATGTTTCAGCGGCTGATCTGACGTGACGGATGTGTCTGGAGAGGCGGACCTCAAAGTCGTTAATTGAAAATTGAGAAAGTGTCGAGATGATGCTATTGATTTTCACACTCGCGGCGCGCAGTACGCGTAAGTCCGCGCCACTGCGAGGAACGGGTAAGGAGGTGAAGTGGGGGAACAACGGTGGGGTCAGGGGAGGATAGAGAAAACGAGGTGGGGGAGGAGGGAGGAGGAGGAGCAGAGAGGCCAAATGGAGGTAGAGGAGAGGATCATGAGGTTAGGGTAGGCAGTAAAGTGGGGTCGAAAGATGGGCATTATGGGGCCTCTAAACGCTTGGAAAAGGAGCTACCATCGCTTGCGGCTTCGCTCGCGTTACGAGCATCATCCTAAACCTTTGGCATAAACATCATAAACCCGTTGGAGGCCCACAAGCCGAGGGAACGACCCCTCCGACCTGCGCCTTGTCTCCACAGCATCGATCAGAGGAGTGAGCCAGTTCCCCAGGCTGTTTATAAGTCAACATAAACCTGCAAACCCTCCAACCCAGTGCTCAAATAATCAATAGAGGTGGGAATCATGTTTACTCCTGTGTTTCATGGCCTTTAAAATATCTCGTCCGCCTCCCTTCTCTTGCTGTTCTTTCTTTGTCGAGCAAACAAACAGATAGACACAGGGACAAACAGTCCTGTATGTCGGTCTGTCTCTGGTGAGTTCGTAAAGGTGGTTTGTCGACCACCACACGCACATGTGATCAATACCTCGCCTCTTTCCTTTTCACTGGGCAGGCTGCATACAGTCGTCGACTCTTTCCCGGCACCCCCGCCCACCCTGTTGAGCAACCATCCTTCCAAGGAACAATAACAAGCAGGTCTGATCCAGCATGAGATGAGGAAAACATTATTATGCAAACACTGATTGATTGATCAGTTTGTTGATCGTCAGAATGGCAGGGCGTCAAGATACTGGGATTGGGAACCTTAAAAAAACAAAAAAAACCCAACTGTTTCGTGAAACTGAAACAGGAAGAGACACTGTTTTACCCGGTCACTGTTTCCAGGTAACAGTGGAACAACTTCAATAACTCTGCTGCGTAAAAGAAAACGACCCCCTTGAGATGTTTCAAAAACCAAAATTGTTTCTACTCAGTGCTCCTCTAGGTCAAAGTGGGATCCTTGCGTTTGTTTGTTTTTTAGCTGTGGACATTAGCCATTAGCTGTTTTTGCAACAGCGTCATCAACAGTAACACCACAGGGACATGCTATACACTGGGCTGTGACCCGTCTTCTATCCAAGCGTTGTGGAAGTCTGTTCAGTATTTCTGTGTGATCCTACTGACAAACCAACAAACGCACGGTGCGAAAACATCCCTGGCGAAGGTGATAACACCAGGAACCTGAAAGTGATGGAATTCATTCAGCCGTAATCAATTTCATTATGTAGACCTTTGACTTTCCTGCTGTGACCTGTCAAAATATCTTCCATGAAAGGCTCATTGCGCAACGATAAGACAGTTATCCCAACATGAAGCTAGCCTAGATAAAAAGACACTGTAGCACAGCTAGTTTAAATCTATGTTTTATTGATCACGTTGTAAAAAGTATGTTTCACTTTTTGTTCATATTATTGTCTTTGCTAATGCAGTAAGAGGAAGGCTAGCAGAGATCATTCCTGAACAGGTCCCAACATAACCTGTAACCCCCTCAGACAGCTATGCTAACACTTGGCCTCAATTGTTAGCTGGGCATGGAAACGATTGCTTTCAGAGGAGGGGTTTAGTAAGTGGCCATTTAAAAAAAGTGGTGCTTTATGTACTATCCTGCTATTGCGCTGCAAAGTGTCAGGCCGTCAAGCTGGCCACCATCTGCTCCATGGTCTTCAGCCTCTTATAGCCATCTTCTTGACCATCCAAGCTTACAACATAAAGCGCTATAAAGACACACCTGGGTACAAACTGCTCCCTGAGGGAGTGACAGGGACCGAAGAGAATCAGCACGAACTGAGGATATATGGCAAAGGTGACCACAGCCGGTGCCCTAAATGGAAGACTGAGAGGAAAGGTCTGTGTGTTTGATTCAGGGCTTATTGTCGTAGCATCAGGGGGCAGCTTGGTCCAAATTACCTCTCGGCAACCCCCCCCTCCCGTGTAATGGTGGACCTTTTCGACCCAGAATAAATGACAGAATGGCCCCGTTGCCACTCCTGGCAGTGGGGATAAATTAGGAAGCGGCCCTCATGCGGTGGTGGTTTGGATTTAGATTGATGGTCAACACATGTAAGGGAAAACCGTCACTATTAACACTACTACCACAGCACAGAGCAGTCAAAAAGGTAAAAAAAAAAAAAAGGACAGAAATACTGAAATACCCTGACTTAGGCTTTACAGTCTACTGAATTTGGTATTTCATTCCAGAAAGTGTTAAGGGTCTTTAGTGAACAACTAGACTCTGAGCATATACACACAATGCAATAACTGCATTTTTATTTGAACTAAAGATAAATAAACAAAGGATCTGATAGATAGTATGGAGACTGTATGGAGGGTGGAAATGCAACTTGTGTCAACAGTGTGGTTGAAAAGGGATGATGGTTGCCTTTCCTTTCTTTTGTCTTGTGTTTTTTTTTTTGCTTTTTTTTTTGGTGTCCCAGTAACAAACCAATGAGTTCCTGGGAGGTGTAGTTTTTTGTTGGCCTGCACAGAGTCGGATGGAGGCCATATGGGTGGACAACATGAACAAGAATGTAGGAAAATAAGGCTTATACCTAACAGGGAGTGAAGACAACCTCGCTGATGGGGGTAATTATATTGGATCAGGTGTTTTTTTTTTTTACCCAAAGTACTTCAAGGCTCCCCACTCATCCATACTAACTCTCCACGTACGTATGCCAGGTGTCTACCGGACTAGTTAAATCAATTTTCTCATGTGGGATTTGCTATGTTCAATGTACACAAATTATTAATTCTATTGTTGTTACGTTTTCCAACCATGTATGGGGCAAATTATACCCAGCAGATTTCATCCCTACACAAACACACACACACACAGGGAGAGAGAGAGAGAGAGAGAGAGAGAGAGAGAGAGAGAGAGAGAGAATAGACATGATAAAATATTAAACATGACTTTTTTGCTCACAACAATGGTACAGACGTCTTCCCTCATCCACCAAACCATCATTTTCTCCCCGATCTGCGAGCAACAGATTAGAGTAGCCATTGGCGTGACGTGAATGTGAGGTTAGCGTTAGCTTTATTAGCAGCTGCTGAGAGTGATCAGTGTGAAGGAAGCATGTTTGTAAATTTAAATGTGTTACAGGAAAATGGCTACAGATTGTCAAATATATGGGGATCACATTGGATTAAAGAGGTTAGTTTAGGTTGAAGAGCTGCACATGCCGGCCTCTAGGGCTGCTGTATGCATGTTTTTTTGTTTGTTTTTATCAGCAAATGTAATAAATGGGATGCACTGGCAGATATAAGTTTAGATCTTTTTGACAAACTAGTCATAGCAATTATATTTGGTATGAAGAGGCTGGTAAAGCCACACCTAGAACTCTTTGAATAAACCCTCAAAGTGACGATCTGTAATGAAATGGCCATAAGGTTTAATTGTCAAGTTTAAACCATCCATTGGTAATTGGACAGATAAGCATGATATTAAATGAATAAAACTGTTTTTCTCATGACAGAAAATGCTTTTTGTCAGTGCTGTGTGTTGTTTACTTCATACCTTATTAAATTGGTAACTAAGACGGGAAAACAAAAAATAAAAACAGAAAACCTGGCACTCGCATATCTAGTTGATCATGTAATCCCACGCTACTACTTTATATCTGATTTTATAGAGCGGGCAGCTTCAGGAGGAAAGCGTTGAAATCGTCAGCGATCCTTTCATCTCTGCTTCGCTTCTCTCTACACCGTAAACACGACTGTCAATCTTCTTCACTTTACGACTGACTGAAGTGATCTTTCCAGCCTCGTACCACCCCAGTTTGTATTTTTCAGTACATCTTCCACCTGCGAGCGTACGCGTCAGCACGCTCTGGCAAGAAGCAGTTTACGGTGACACACTGACACATCAACTACAAACGTAGGCTCCCACACTCTGGAGTGAAGCCTTACACTGATTACTGCCCCGGGGAAACATTCCTCTGAGTTACTATAGCATCTTATTAATGTGGGAAGATTCTTTTCAATTGTTCCTGATGACTGGTGCCTGTCCTGGCCTGATCCTGAACAGAAACCGCCGCAGGTTACCTGCAAGGGCATTCTCTCTTCCTGGGAAATGTCCCTTCACATTGGCATTACGTTGGGCCCTGCAAAACAATTAAACCTCTTAAAGGGTCAGTTCAACCAAATGACATCAAAACATATTTTCTCCCTGGCAGAGTGCAGTGTGAGCTCCACAAATTGAATCTATCTCCCTTTGTTTTGCAGCCGAGGGACGAATCTAAAAAGACGGGTATCCAAAAACCTGAACAAATGAAATCGACTGTGGTTAGTAAGCGCTCCACGTGTGGGAGAATTTCAAACGTAGCAGCTGCAGGTTGTTTCCCTCCCTCTCACTCTGAAACAGTCATGACATAATTATGTGCTGCTGTTGTATTTATTATTTACATTTTTTGCAACTTTAAACTTCACATTCATAGAGAAATTCCCCGATAAATAAATGAAGCACAAGCAGGGATATTTCTTTTTTTAGAACCATAGAACTTTTTTTTTTTTTAGAACTTTTTTAGAATCACAGAACCAATTACAAGAGAGATGTCTGAAAAACTGCTGACACCTCAAGCTGCTAATGTCAACCAGTGATGGGCAGACTACAGACGCCTGGTGAGCTCCATCCTCTCTTGCTTCAAACCTCCACCTTCAGAGCTAACCTACACTCACTTAGGAGATGTCACTTGAAGCAATCTATCTGATCTATGTGCTGCTCCTTCTGAAGCCACACAAGGCTTTACACAACTTTTCCACATATTCATTAGCTGCTGTGTTAAGTACACACGCTTCCCCATTAAATAAATAAATAAATAATTGATTCAATTATCCGTTAATGTCGCCTTGATAATATCATGTATAATATATACCTCCATCCACCACTGCACAAAGCACACAGGCCCTTATTTTCACTTATACATCTGATTAGCGTAAGTCACATGCAACATTCACACACAGCCACTGGCATTGACACAATTGTGCTTTATTGCTGTACAGGTACAGTACTTATAAAACATTGGGAAGATAATAATTATGAAATATCACATACAATCTTTTTTTTTTCTTTCCACAAACACATATGTATGCAGGTTAAAATATACTGTATGTCATGTACAAAAGCAAGACTACAATTAAAAAAAAAAAAAAATATGAAAGGCAGTGAGATACACCTGTTCAGGTGCTAAAACATCATGTCTCACTGGACAACTATACATGGACTGGGGACAACAAAAATGGCCATTCTTCACTGGCTGTAGCACCAGAGAGCTGATCTCAGAGCAGAGGATGACTGACAGTAATCTGAGCTTGGTAACGCTTCCGACGGACTGAGCTAGGTTATCGGGGAGCGTGTATGACGTAGATGATATGTGTGGTCCACTTAAAGGTGGATGACAAGTGCTTAAATGACAGACGGGGGACAATGTAGTGATTCACAGTGCAGTGGGAAGCAGTTCTTCACATTACATATTTATTTTTTTTTTAAAATCTTTTCAGCATGAGCACGTTTTCAGGAGGCAGGCCCAACATGTGATCATGCAAGGAAAAAGCATTAATATGCTTGAAAAGATGAAACCCACCAAAATAATCTTAGAAAACCATAATGCACACGGCTAACCACAACCCTGATCATAATGAAGGACCAATACAGAGGCTGTAGACTCTCTTTCATTGGCATTGGCGAGGTTGACTAGCTTGATCTCGGTTTGAATCCTTGTGTGAATGAGCTCGATCACAGCATGATGAAAATGGTTGACACAGCTCTGCAGTGCATTATTACTCATGCAACCTCTATCACAGCAGATGTGAAGCGTGGAGCACATTAATACCTCATCAGACATTCTGCATTGTTATTAACTCACATAGAAAGAAATGAACTGCATACATAACTTCTGCAGACGATAATCACATCAAGCAGTCAGGTACACTGTTAAGATACAGGTGCGTGTTCCAGTAATAAGATACACAGGGTTTCATTGATGTGCACAGGCAGTGAAAGAAAATTTTTATACATTCAGCCAGTCAGTCAGTCAGTCAGTCAGTCAGTCAGTCAGTCAAAAAAAATGCAGCTCAGCTGATTTGCCGTCAGTGGCCTCCGCTAATTCCTCCTGGATATTTGTGCGCCTCCACGCTCCGACAGCAGCTGAGATCGATCCTGTGATGGCGCTGCTAATTCGTAAGGCTGAATCAATCGGACACATTGTGGGTGATCAGTGGGAATGAGAAATCAATTAGAGCTATTGATACTTCGTGGCTCTAACAATTCGGGCCGATCTTCAAAGATCAAACAGCTTGTCGGGACACACCCAGCCCATTACAGAAGTCAACACGACACCACATAAATATTTGTGCAATAAAACATCCATATACAATGAAAACATCTGCCTTGCATCATAGGAAGAGAACGACAGGCTCAAGGGGGAGGAAAACAAATATTATTAAATAGAGTATAAAGGATTTCGTAGCCATAGACAATCATTCTGAAAAAAAACAAAACATATTCACATTTTAAAATAAACCTCTTCTCTTTTCCTCATTGCATCTAACCCAAGACATTCTTAAATCTCAGTTTCACCATCATAGACAGTATTATCTCACCTCTTTCTTGTCTTCCAATTCAATCTGTGTGCTCCTCTGCTCGAGTCAAAGCTAGAACGTACAACACTGGTCACTATTTACAGAGCGGTTACAATGGAGACACCCGTAGAGCCGGTTTGATCCATCAGGAGGGTGGGGGCAGGGTCAGAGACTGAGGAGAAAGGAGTCGGGTGGGGAAAGGAGATGAAGGGAGGACATGGGGAAGGTCAGGTGTGCGGACACACCTACAGTGGAGGAATCTGTACAAGAAGTGAGTTCATCTGTGCGTGAGTTCCTGAGCTCTGCACAGTCTCCTGAACGACACTGAACAAGGGGAAATAAGTCGCTACTTTTCAAGTATAGACGTCTTTTTCCTCTTTTGACATGTTCTTTTGATCTATTTAGAAAGTGAATCACTTCTAAACTGCAGTAACAGCTTTGATTTGGTCATTTATGCCAGTCTGTACACATGGGGACTTCAGTTTACATCCATTTTTTTTTTTTATAGTTGAGACATATCTTTCACAAGTTGTGTCACTTTGGCACAGAGTGTCATGTTCACAACATGAGCTATTTACCTGTCAGCTATCTTTACACCTTAAACCAAAGCAGGTTTTTTTTTTTCGTTGGTTCCCCCTTTTCCTCGTAAAGGTTTGTGCAGTAGTTTGCATTTTGGCCAGAGTTTTTTTTTTATTCCCTCAAAGGTTGGTGGTAACAATGGGGAAGAGAAGTGCACCTTGGGATATTACTCTGAGGTTACCCTGACCCCTGGTCTCTCGTTGCCAGGGCTTGCAGTAGCACTTAAGCCAGTACACTGTTGCTGGAGGTGTCCGAAGGCGTCGGTCAACTTGTAAACTTCAGAGAGGTCTGAGACTTGGGGCTGAAGGGTGGGTGGGGGGGTTTGCACAAGCACTCATGGGAACATCGCAGGACAGCAAGTCAAGTATAATCAGCACCATGGTTTGGTGTGGAGCTCCTTTGTGTGCAGCAGAACAACGATGATAGGTGAAGACACAGATGGACTAAAGGGGCCATTTATTATTGGGCTACCGTGAAAACACTGCTCTTCGTCTCAAGAGAAACTGAAAATAAATATAAAGTGATCTTAATATTTTTTTCTGTCTGTTAATAAAATCTTCCATCACAAAAAAAAAAAAAAAAAAAGGAAAAATCCTCCACAGTCGCGGTCAAAGATGCGAGGCAGGACCTTCAGCCAAGGGGCGAGGCTCACGCTCTGGGGACCAGAGATTTAACCTCGCCCCTGGCTGTTGAGGTTACTTGGTCCACATTAAAAAAAAAGGAAAAAGAAGAAAAAGAAAAAAAAGAGCAAGTGTGTCTGTAGAGCGGGAGAAAGACGAACTTCGTATCCCATACATGTGTCTGCGTCACACACCCTCCATCACGGAGAGGCCTTCCTGTTGGTCCAGAGCAGCGTGGGGGGCAGGGGTGGAGACTGAGGCTGGGGGTGCTTCCAGTCGCCCCGCCCCTCACACTGCGCTCGCCTCCATCGCAGGAGCTCCCCGAGGGCCGTGCTCTCGTGCACGTTGGACAGACGTAAGCGCTGGAGCACCTGAAGCAGCGGCGGAAGAGGAGGAGAAGAGAGGAGAATAGAGCATATTAACATTCAAATCACATGCTGAATAATGACTTTCTCCTGAATGGATCGACAGGCAGAGGACAGGAAGCTGAGATGGCTGTGATTGGAGGTGGTAGGAAGAGGCGAGTGTGAATGACAAGCAGGGATTTTATGAAAAGAACAAATAAATAAATAAATAAATAAAGCTGATATCACTAAATAGCAAAAGAATTCCAAAAAAGGCACAAAAGATATTTATAGTATCTAATAATGTCTCCGTTAGAGAGGAGGAAAAATACGACAGTTTTGTCGGATCCGTCATGTTGACAGAGGCAGTGATCACTGGGCTGGGTTTCCTCTCTTAAAGTAGGACACTTTTCCCCATGAATCACTCTATCAAACAGCACAGAGATGAATCTGGGGCTGGCACTCAGCCATCTCATGAGACAGTTGATAGAGACAGAAGCAGTGTGGGGGATCCCTTCTGTGACTGACAGCTGCAGCAGCTCAACACATTTCCATATTCTGTCTCTGGACCCTCCATATATCACCTCAGAGCAGATCCTGTGAGGAACAGACACACAGAGATGCACGCATGCGCACATCGCTCTGCATGGAGCAGATCATCAGTCATCTGCCAGTCAATAACCGGGTAAATCAATCAGACAGGAATTCCAATCTCCCTCAGCAGCAGGACTGAGCCACGATGATCCAGACCAGATTAAGAACAGGAGGTTATAATGGTGCCAGTTGGTGGTCTGTTAAAGGGCAAAAAGGTGTTTCCTCTTGCTCAGAGATGAGATTTAAAGGATAAGGCTGTGAATATACTGGATATTTCTCAAACGGTCAACATATCCCACACAGAAAGCAGAAATGTGTTTTTTCAAGGTGCCTTCTGGCTTCACTACGCTGTCATAGCAGTCGGCCTTGAGCTCACTCACATCGTGCTCACAAACACTCGGTACTTTCCTGAAACACACAGGTAGAATTGGTAATGGCAAGTACACAAGTCTCTAGTTTTTTAAATTAGCTATTCCGAAAGGGACCCAACCTCCAATCACACCTGTGTGCAATTTAACAGATTGGGCTAAAGAGATAGCATGAAAAATCCTAAATATATATTGCAAGCCGCCCCTCGTGATTTACAACACAAGCAATTAATCTATGAGCCTCTAGTGCCATTACAGGCCAGAAAAGTGGCGCCGGTTAAACCAGATACTAATAATTCTCAATGATTTAATAGTTAAATGTCTGCGTACAGATATGATGGTGTCTGGACAGCTGTCTGCCTATTAAGACTCATAATTACTTACTTATAATTCTTCATAATTAGGTTCTCTGCAACAGTTATTCCCTCTGCCTCTCTGATCCTGATCTGTGCTTTGGATCTGAGAGTTAAATCAAGGCATCAGGACCCATATTGCAACATTTTCTCCGCATATACCTGTAGCTGCCAAGAATACAGCATAGTTAGTGATGCCTTACACAAAGACACTGTCACACAGTCACAGGCGTACATACACACGGCATTAAATGCTCATTTCACACATTGCATACATACGTAACCAGGATCACGCGCACATATCTGGAGAAGCACATATCTGTGAGTGTCCATACATACATACATATATACATACATACATGCAGATTGGTTGCCTTCACAAGCACAATGACCTAATCCATAATTTACACCCTCTTGCCAGGCTATTCTCTGCACTGGCGCCAGCCAGGAACACCAGCTACTGGAACAGTAGACTGGTAGGAACACCGTGTCCTCCTGCAATGCATGACTGTACATGGACACACACGCACACATACACACAGATCTTAATATAATGAGCATGAGATGTACCCGCCAACAATTTTCACTTTTGAGAGATAAATTTTTTTTGGCCCTGATGCCTAAAATTACAAATCATTTTTATTGTCATCTTCAAAGTGTCAGTACAACATCAAGGTTAGATGGTACTGCTGCATTTACCTCATGAAACTCTCTTTGAAACTCTTTTTTGTGTATGTCAAGTACGTTAGCACTTGAACATCTCACTTATGTGTGACTCTTGAACATCTCATTCCAAACTGATACCGTAACATGCTGCTAAAACAATGTCCACTCTTCCTGCAGCATGCTGGAACCCAGCTGCAGGGATCATTTATCCACCAGAGCTTTAACCAGGCCAGTCAAGTTCATGTTAAAGCAGTTCAGGGGCTTGCCCACTGTGCTGCATTAAAGCTGGGAACACACTATTGTGACTTCATTGTGTGCAAAAAAAATGTAACTTCCTGGAGATAAATATTTGACCTCTGCTTATTGAGTTGGTGTCCAGCTCAAGCTGCCAAACCAAAGGGCTAGGGTTTGGCGGTCAGTGGATGAGACTTAACAATAAAAACAAGCTATCTCCCAGATGTCACATATTGTTGCGTTAATTGGAGCTAATGGGCCCAAACCGATGAAACAGTTCCTAACCATAGCATGCAACATGTCCACCTATAACCACACAGCGTACTTTACATTTTACAAGCCCTCTGTGTTTCACTGTTTCTGTGGCCACTGTAGAAATCGGCTCTGTTGGCATAATGCATCAAAAAGCAGAGGCCAAATCGATCATCTGAAAGACACCACTCTGATGACAGTGTAGTCGTACAATGCAGAGCGCTCCAGGAGAACAAAATGCAAGGTCGTCTGACAAAAAAGTTAATACTCGCTCAGCTTTTATGGAACGCAATGCCATTCTGCGAGGTGCTGCGCTGGCCAATCAAATATGTGCAAAGACCCATACCCGGTAGATTAGCTGCTGTGTTTTGTTGTCTGATAAGTATAAACTTGTGACTGTTGATGCCCTTAGGCCAGGTGGCAACAGCCTCTGAGCTCCTCCTTATAAAACACACATTATACTGCCAATAAACTTCGTTCTACTGTATGCGCACCCACACATCTATACAGGCTGATACAGGTGGGATACCCTTAGGTGATAGCTGATAGAGCCGGTTTTATGCAGTGTGTACATCACAGAGACATCCACAGGACAGGATTTGAATAAATTACAGTATATCAGTGCCTCTAATAAACATGGTGCTACAGCTTCCATCATTTGCACAACACTGACACACAAAAAAATCAATACTGGATGTAGACCTTTTTTCGAAGACGCCTAAACATAGAGGTCAAAAAACAGGATCTATTTCTAGAAGCATTTTACCAACACTGGCTGATGAGAGAAGAGAGTATCACTCTGAAACAAGAGGAAACAAACAAGCCAGGGGCTGATCTGAGGAGATGTTAGTGGTCACTGATGACCTACGTGTGAGCTATTTCCTGGAAATTTCCCAGAATAAGTCAGATGACGTGGAGTTTTCAGAGAAACTGGCATGATACCTTTACTCCCAGATATGCTTTAACACAGACACACTGGATTCATGCAGAGATACCACGTCTCCTTCTGTCCCTCTCATCCTTAAAGTGTTCTTATTCTGAGCAGTCAACATGTGGCACAGTCACCCTTTGTCCAAAGGGGAAAACCGAGACTTTAATCTCTGTGTACCATTCAATCATTCAATTGGTAAAACATTTTGTATCTTATAGTACTGTAATTATGTAATATATTACAAATGAGTTTGCATTATAATTATTGATATTCAGTAAAATAAATGTAAAAAAAAACCAAAAGATCAAAAAACAAAATACTTGAAGAAAACCTAAAAAAGCCCTGCATTAAAATAACACAAGGGGCTTCAATTGTTGGAAGCCCATCTATTCTTTACATAATTAGTCTAGACTGCTCTTGACTACTAACTACAGGAACCAAAACAAGCCAGTCCATTCATTCCTGACTGAGTGATCCATCCCCCTCGTCTCCCCTCATCCTTTCCCTTTCATTTATCCTATTAGATCTGCTAATCCTACATAAACACAGTCTGGAATGCAGCTAATTGAAAGGCATTCTGGGTCGCGGAGTTGTTCCCATCTCTTGAATGAACTCACGGTAATGAACCTGTTTCAGACAACACACCAGATTAGTCAAGTGAGGAACCAAGGTAAAAGTGTCTCTTTTTTCCATGGTTTCGTTATAACAATTAATAGGTACGCTTTCACTGGCTGGTTGTCGACTGGTGCAAAGATAACATCAGACACAAAGATGAAGATCTGGAGTGAGCTGCAAGGTTATACTACTCTTAGTAAGATGTAACAACAGTGACAACAAAGAGTCTGTAACAAGATTTTAAGGAAGTGGATTCAGCATGAAATCCGAGCAGATGATTGAACAAAAATAAAAACTGCAGCTCTCCATTGTTGAACAGACTTCCTCAAAGTAAAGTTCATGTGTATCAATGTTGTTGGTATGTTTGCTTGTTTGCATGTACATTAGTTTATGCTAATCCAAACAGAACAATTATCAGATCCAATATACAGTACTTTCTTTGGTCATTTTGATGAAGGGAAATTTCAGCTTGAATAAAAAGTGTCTTTGAAGAGCATTTTCAAAACTCTTATTTCTCGATTTTTTTATTCCACTGCACACGCAACCTTGAAACCGGTTGTGTACAATGGTGTCGAGCACACTGCTGCATAAAGTGAAAACATAATTCACAACAAAAAAAAAAATGGGAAAAATATGCTCTCTTTATGTAAAGTCACAGAAAAATATTAGTCTGATTATACAGTTGTCACTGTTGAATTTAACATCTGTTGAATCATCTCAGTGGACAAAAAAATGACAAAAAAAATGGCAATAACTTCAAATGAGAAAGCAAGCCTGTAGTGTGATTAGAATAACTAAGTTTTGAGGATGATGATGTGCAGGTATACAGGTGCAGACGGTCTAGCTGAAATCAAAGAGCTGCAGTTTCCTTTCAGCAATGAGGGATAAAAGAAAAGAGGGAAAGAGGGAAGAAGAAGCAGCAGTTCCACCAATTCTAGGATCAGACTTTTTGCCCCCGACAGGAGACAGGGCAGATAGCTAATCTGATTCTAGACCAGTGTTTAAAGGAAAAAGAGCAGAGTAAATGGGAGAAGGTAAAACTAAATGATGTCCTGCATGAGCAGTGGTTTTCAAGAACTTCCCTCCGCATTTGAATCTCTGAACTACCAGAACTATTGATTAAATAATTTCTTGATATTTTTCTGCCCACAAAACCGGTTAATAATGGAATCCATTGTAACAGCAATGAATCCAACATAACCTCAGCCGTGAAAGTTGAAGGAGAAAAATAAGATTCTTAAAAGCCCCCTCCCAAGTCTACTAGAGACATTCTTAAGTCCAGAAATAGACTTTGGGTAGAGTATTAATTTAAACTTCAACAAAACTTCTGAAGCTTATGCCAAAATGAGGATCATTACTGTCATAGTCCCACTGGCTCTATGAAAAACACTGCTATTAAGGGTTGGATGCAGCGAGGAATGACATACACTCACCACATCCCTACGTGTGAACAGGGCTTCCAGTGAGCCCCCCTGCCCCCCCCTCGCTGTTTTAGAGGGCGGCCCCTGCGCCGAACGGAGAAAAGTTGAGATGACCCCTCTGGAAGATAAAGGAGGGAGTGAGAGTAATGGCAGAGCTCATTAGAATCAAAGAAAAAGAGAGAGAGGAGAGTAATTTGGGGACAAGATAACTTCCCTCAGACTTTTTTAAAGGCTGAAAGAAGGCGGCATGAAACACAGTGTGCTGGCACATCAGTATTTCATCTCACACACACAGAAAAACTTCAAAAAGAGTGGAGAGTTCGGCCCCGACACTTAGTCAACCTGAGGATTTTGAAGTGGGAACATAGCGTGCCTTCACATCTGTAGTGCCTTATGAATGGTGTGTCCCGAGCCTCTCTGAAAGTGGGACACAGTGTGCTCCACTCATTCCTGTGCTTCATGCACCACTGACAGTGACACTCCATCACTGACCGGTGCATGTCTGTGATGAATCTGAATCAGTTTCCAATGTGGTGAGACTGTCTTATGAGTGTGGAGCAGGATGAAACAGCTGCATCCTGGAATGCATGATGCAGTGACACAGAAGTTGGTGCCATGAATCTTCACTCCGATCGTAACCTAATCAGCAACTAAGCAGCTTGATAATGAGCGTTGACGTATTTACAACCAAGATTCCCAAAAATTTGAGATAGTGGTATATTCATCTGAAAACAGTGCAAAAACGATATATTTTACAGTTAACAGATCAGGTATTTTTGTAGGCTAACTGAAGTCAGCATCATCCTGGTTCCTTCAACAAAAACCCTATGGGACTTTTGACTTGGATTCATGATTATTGCTGAAAATAAACTCTGTGACAAACACAGTTATAATACTAACACATCTTGGCCAGCAAGATAAACCACTGATGAATTGCGAATGTCAAAAATCTAATGGTGGGCCATAAACACACTCATTTAGCCACTTGTTATCAACTGCCTTTGCAAGAAATGTAAGCAATGTATAATTCATGTTTGGGATATTTACTGATATATTTCATGGCATAAAACAAAATGTGAAAACGTCAACCACAGATTAATTTATAAGCATCTAACTGAAAATCCATTCAAAAAAACCCAAAACCCAATTTAATACCAGCAACCCATTTCAAACAAATTGTGACAGGGGCAACACAAGAAGGGAAAGTTGTGTAATCCTCCAAAAAAAACACATTTAAACAGTTTCATTGGTAACAGGTGATCGTATCAAGATTGGGTATGAAAGGAGCCTCCTCAAAATGTATCAGACATCTATAACTACACGGGCTCAGGGAACACTTTGTAAACCTGTTGTCAGTAACCACAGTTGTGTTTTTGTGTTTTGTTCACAAATTCTGATTTCTTTTTTTTTTTTTTTTTTTTTACAGTGTCCCGACTTTTTGGGAATTAGAGTTGTATGAGCTGCCATCAAATGTCATACTTGTTCACTTGTCTGACACTCCTGAGTGGAAATCAACAGGTTCTCTCTGTCACTTACTACCACAGAAATCTAGTTTTGATCCATATATGTGAGGTCAAAGTCAAAGACAGATGAAAGGCATCACTCAAATTTAATTTGAAGTAAATTTCCAATAAATGCAGACATTTAAGGAATTTCACAAGTGAATGTCATGCTATGTAGACAGAAGCATCTTCACTATGTTGTGACCAGATGTCATGTGACCGTGATCAAGCCCAAGTATTTTAATGTCTTTAAATGATTAAGACTTAAATACATGTTTATCAGTTGGAGTTCCAATTTCCACTTTGTCACCAGAGGTTCATCCATTTTCTATATCAGAGACTGTGTGTGTGTGTTTCTGCATGAGATCGTGTGTGCGAGCTTGCTTGCAAGCGTGTAGGACATTTAATTCAATCCTGTAACCAAACACCTGCCTGCAGTGCAAGAGAAAGCTCACATGTCATGAGTGATACATGTTGTTCAAAGGAGGCCACTTTCCTGTCCACTCAAAATGTCAACAAACCCATAACAAAACACGGGCCTGATATAGCTGTGTAGTGCGTGTGTTGTCGTGGGTGTATGTGTGTAAGCATGCGCATGTGCGTGCCAGTCACAGGCTTTAAACTACCTGGCAGATCAGTCTGAGCAGGTTACATAAGATAAGGTGTTAGCAAGTGAGGTAAGGACAAAAAGAAAAGGCACCTGTTTCCATCAGTACAAAACATCTGACAATAATGTGTTTTGTTGTGTGCAACTGTCTGTGTGCGTTTACCTGAGTATGATGGCTGTCCATGTGTCTGTGCAGAGAGGTGGAGCTTGTGGAGTTTGACTTGCTGTGACTCTCATCTTCCAACGACCCTGAACGCACAATATCAAAAAGCACATCACAAAGCATGAAACATCTGACAGGAAGTTTGCAAACGCACACAAACTGAAGGACACCTCACACTTTAAACACAAGCACGTGCAGAGGAACTGAAAAACCTTGTGTTGTGTAGAAAGACACTTGAGCTGTCAATCTCCGTGAGATATCTGCAGTCTCCTTTTCTTATTTCACTTTGATGTTATGTAATTTCCTTCCAAGATGAATTAAAGTCATTATGTGACTTTGTTGTGACATGGGGCAAAAGGGTAAAAGGAGAGTTGATGGCTTAATCCATCCTCCAGATTACTGTTTTTACTCCACAGGTTGAGCTGGTGGTGTCAGCCATAATCAGTGTCATTAATGACAGCACCGGTCTCCTCTTCGAACTGCTTCAGGCAAACTGTAAAGTCGCATTAGCCTGATATCCATGAGTTTTGCCCCTACACACCAACATGACACTTGCATACATTTGTACAGGCTTATATACTTTATATTCTCTTCACACCTGCACATGTGTGCCTTTGCCTGTACATTGCTTATACATTTGCCACATCTATCCACACCACAATGCATAGAGCCTCATAGATAAAAAGTAAAGAGATTTGAATCATTGATCTAGATGTTACCATTGGGGATCTGGTTGCCGTTCTCCATGGGGGCGGGGCTCGGGCAGTGAGGAGCGTGGTTGTTGGCATTCTTGTCCTGAAGCTGTACAGATGGTGAGGTGGGGGCAGAGCCACATTCATCTCTCCCTGGCAGATTGATATTAGAATTGAATCCTGGGAAGGAAATAACCAAAGGAAACACACTACACATCAGTAAATGTCACATACAGTAGATGTTAGATGCATTTCTAGTGTATTTTCTGCACTCTGTTCCACCCCCTCCCTCACATCTATCCTAGCTTTTCAAAAAGTATTCCTCCACTCCGTCTGCTAGGAAGGTGACTCCACATGACCTGCCCCTACCCTTGCTGCTGCTCCTCAGGGCTCACATGCTCTCACACCCTGAATGAGTAAGCGACTGGCTGCATATGTGAATGGGAATTCGTCAGCTGCCGTCCCACTCTGAGAATGCGTGCCTCGTTGCCCCCCACATAGTTACATGATGCCTAAATATAAACTTAGAAAACTCTGCTATGGGTCCTATGGGAAAACTTTCTCTGGGGGACAAAGAGCCAGGTAGAGGTAGGAAGTCTATGTGAGGGCTGCATGCTTGTGAAGAGAAGAGTCACTGTGGATAGTTGGATTTATAGTATGAAGACTATAATGAGAGAGAATTGGACTTATCCAATTTCAGGGATATTTGTGTGTTGCTGTGAAGGCACGAGGTGTCTTATGACAGTGATTTCCTGAAGCCTGCCAAGACCACCTGCCCTCTTCCCCTGACATTCCCGTTGCTTTTTCATTCCCTGAGGCAGAAAAGGGGAGGAGGTAGAGGACCGAGAGGCAGCTGCTCTTCACAGAGATGTCTGGGATAGCAGCTGTAACCCCTGGCCACTCCCGCAGCGTCAGGTATCACACACGGTCATTTAACAGCCGAGAGGGAACGGAAGTAGGCCATCCTGTTAAGCCCATTGGCATCCCCTCTGCACTCTGATCTAAGCGGACCGCCTAGCTTTGCCCCCTCAAAATAACAGCAAGGTTGCGAACTCCAGTGCTAGCTTCCCCTTGTCACACACACGCTGTTTCCATGATGCCAGCGCTTTTCCTGCGCTGCTGACGAAGAGTGGAGCGCAGGACGTCACATGAGGCTCGTGCGTCAGCATGTGCACTCTGCTCTCATACCGTCTCTTATAAGGAGTTCAGCTTCCCAGCCCTTGCACTTGTTACAGTTATAGAAGTATGACACAATTGTGTCTCATACAATCCAGCAGCTCCACAATAATAAGAGCCCCGGGCAAAAGAGCTCATACTTTCACTTGATTGTAATTCTTCTGTTGGGAATGTCCTGTTTGCTGCTGTGGGGCAGTCACACTGCCTTCAGTAGAACATGAGTGAGCTGTTAAATAATTGATACCCATCCTCATCATTCTACTGCTCATGTATTATTAAACCGCCACAACTAATACACTTGGAGGGAAAAGAGACTCAGATAAAAACAAAGTGGGGAAAGGCAGCTTCCATCTTCCCTCTGTGTTTTCTAAAGCTGCAGTGCAGACGGTAAACTCACTTTCATAAAAGCACCATACCGTAATCTCTTTGTTGGTTTCAAACGTCTGACCTGAGGAAAAGGAGGGAATGAAAAGGGAGGGTCCCTTATCATTCACTAGGTGTGACTAATACGTTTGGCCTCTTTTTTTGCAAAGGTCAACCTTTGAATCAGTGCCACAGAGCCTGTATGTGCTCTACATGCAGCGCACTGAGCAACAACATAGCTAGATCATACTTACAGTGCAGTGTGATGCTAAGTGGGCTGCTCATTAGGTAACATGTTAGAAGGCAGCTGTAGCAGCCAAAGGGCATGGCGCTTGAGACTGTAACAAATGGGCTGCCTCAAGTGGGCCAAAGGGGGTGGCTGGCTACAACACCTGAATCAATGTGAGGAGTATCTAAATGTGGAGAGGTGGGATTTATGAGAAGGAGGCTGTTGGGTGCTGGTGCATCTCACCAACCTATCACAGACTCACACAGACCCACACACAGGAAGAGGGGGTTATTACTTACCTACCCCACACCTCTGCTGTACAGGAGGTAATCACCTAGTACCCCATAAATCATGTGGCACTGAGTAGACTGAGACTTTGATCATGAACTCATCACAGTAGATAGAACACTAATGCACTCTCTCTCTCTCTCTCTCTCTCACACACACACACACACACACACACACACACACACACACACACACACACACACACACACACACACGAACACACGCAAACACACACACACATAAATACCCACATTCAGGTGGGTTGAATGGACACAGAATGAAAAATTACAACAAAGCAAAGGTTAATTCCACCCCCCAACACACACATAGACCCACACGTCAGGTTCACATATTAGTGGTTTGGTCTCGTCTGGCCCAAGTTATCCCAAGAGCAAGAGGACGACTCTCCCAATAATGTACAATGTAGACGCATTTAAAAACTGTCATCTGTTGTCACTTCTTAAGATATTGTTTAAAAGTCCAAAAACATATCTTGACTTTCACCTTATTATATGCATTCTGGAGATTTTTTATAATACGGTTACATTTAGTGTTTCCTACCAGAACAGATTATATTCATCTTTCAGGTCTAACAAGCCTGATAAAAGCCCTAAAGCCCCTATAAAAAATGTAAAATCCATTTTTATTTCAGTATTTTTAGATACATATAAGGGTGTGTGTGTGTGTGTGTGTGTGTGTGTGTGTGTGCTTGTGTGTGTGTGTGTGACCATTGCTGACAGACCTCCATCTCTCATCTTGCGGCCAGATGTGGACTTCCTCAGCAGGCTGCGTCCGGAGCTGAACAGAGTGTTGAGCTCATCCAGCGGGCTGGTCAGTGGTCTGCCATTGGCTGGGTTGAACAGCAAAGGAGAGGAGGAGCACGAGTGTGCTCTCCGGGGCTCAGGGCGAGACATTTTCACTGGGGAGTATGGAGGTGGCTTCCCCAATGGTTCCCCACTCGCCCGTTGAGAGGACGAGGTTTTGGGGGAGTCTGAGCCTCCTGTGACGGACGCTGCTCGCGTCAGAGACAGAAAGTTGGCCTCGGGCGGGAAGGGGAAGTGTGAAGGAGGCCTGTAGGGGGGAGGTGGGGCATTGGGCGGAGGAGGTGGAGGTGGAGGGGTGAGTGGAGGTGTGGACTTCTTCTCCGGCATGAGGACAGTAAGGCTAGGGGAGGAGTCGGCCCTCTGGCGGGCATACTGTGGGGACAGGGGGCTGTCTGGGCCAGTAGCATAGTTCAGGTTTGTCTCAAACACAGGTAGCTTCTTTACCTCTAGTGGGGTGAGCGGTGACTCATCTGAAGCAGGAGAGCAGGTGACGGGGGAGGGGGGGAACACCAGGAGGGGTGGACGGTGGGGAAGCAAGTTGGGGAAGGGAGCAGGGATGTCACAGCCTCCGTCTTTGCCATGTGGAGTTCTAGCAGTTCCACTGTTGAATGTGGTCTGTGAGTGAGTGATGTCCAGGGCAGCACTCACCCCTGCTGCCATCCGTTTGTTCTCCCCACTCTGAGGAGGTGATGACCCTAATCCCACCAGGCCCAAACCTAGAGCCTCTAATTTGGCTGTCTTGGTCACCACAGCTGCAGGAGTTCCACCGTCTTCTGGAGGAAAATACTTCATTTCCTCGTAGACGGCTTCGGAATCGGCCAGGTCTGGGCTGTCAGGGGGCTCCTGGAGACTCCGAGCCCGTGGCTGGGAGCCCAACATCTCTATGTACACGTCCTCCTCGCCTTGGCCCTGGAACAGGCTCAGTCCTACCCCATGAGGTGCATCTAAGGAGGCCGCTTTCTGCATGAGACCACCGAAACCTCCAAACCCTCCTGCACGGGACAGCAAGGCAAGCTTTACATCAGCAGGGCGCAGCTGGTGGATGTGGGGTGTTACTGCATTGATCTCCTCATATGAGCCTGTCAGCTTGGTATTGGGACTACGCTTAGGTTTTGGGGGTGGCACTTTCCTCATGGTTGTGTAGTCATCGCTGTGGGGACGGGGCTTGGCTAAGGAAATGACAAAAGAATCAATTAAAAGTCAAGGTATAATGCAAAAACACTGAGGCAGGAAAAAAGCCACCATCTGTTGTATCTATTAAGGACCAGTAGAGGTAATATACCTGCAGGGTCTGTGGGGGACAGCTGGGATTTAGGAGGGCTTCCAGCTGGTGAACCATATCCCTCTGGAGTGGGGCTCTCTTTGGCAGCCATGGTCAGCCCAGCACTAACTGCTTCGTAAGATGCACTCAGACGAGTGTTGGGGTCCCTCTTTGGTTTGGGAGGAGGTTGCTTTCGGGGAGAGGAAAGACCTCCCCCGCCTGCCCCGTCCTCATTGGTATAAGCTACCTGCTGTAGGGCTGGTTTGATGGATGGACTGGCGGAGGAATGGACCATGTTTTCCATTGCCAGGGGGATGGGTACTGAGCTCGACCTAAAGTGTCGAATAACTCGACTTCCCCCATTGACAGAGCCCTCGTAGACTTTCCCACTCTTCTCCAGAACCCTTGACATGGGAAGATTAACATCATTCATATTTTTATAAAAGAAGAAAAAAAACAAAACAATTGCATTTCCTCTATCTCATGCTTGTTTTAATGCACCTCACAAAAGAAGAACACAAGCTTTAGCCGCAGGCACAACATTTTCCCATCTAATAATTCTCTAATCCAGATTAAGTTAATTATATCATTTAGATCAGCAATGAATTCAAACCTAAATGTATCCCTGCTTCAACTGTCATGCCACAAATATGAGCTAAGGAGGCCAATTGGAGGATAAAGACCAAAGAGATTATGCTTTAAATCTAATCTCCTTGCAGTAATTTGATAACATCCAGTTTGATATTTCCTTCACTAATCTGTGTGAGCCATCTGTTGGTTCCACGATTGCAGGCGGGGGGGCTGGCCAGACATGTGAGTAGGTGATGGGGGAAGGCATTTTAAAAACCCTCAGCGAAATTAGGTGAGTTTGGGTGAATGTGTGCATGTGAGTGCATTTGTGTGTCAGTGTGCGTTTGTGTGTATGTGCCTATTAATCCCCTCTACAGTCCTCTCCCAGTCTGCCTACTGACCCCCTCTCCTCCTGTTCGATGCCTCCCTGCGCTCCTGTCTCCTCTCCCAGCAGCAAGATGTTACATTCACAAGGACGTATAGAGGATACAGACATCCAGTGAGTGTATGTTTCTTTTCATACTTCAGGATGTATTGCTTTTTTCCTCATGATTAACACTCAATTTAATCTTTTATTTTTCCATTTTTGTGTTTAAACTGTGGCCATTGCACATTAAAATGATATGCTATAACGGGTCAGTGTCCAATGTTTTCGACTTTTATTTCCCCTTTTCAGGAACTTAGCTTATAGTTTTATGTTTGACTAAGATGATGATTAAAGCAAAACAAGCATACATGTCTGTGAGTTTGTCAACAAATCTTAAAAAATGTAATTAAGCAAACATATATTAGAGACATTAGCATATTTGTAGCCTATTATTGTGGAGCTCAAATTAAAGTAAGTACTATTTAACAAACAACGCAAATGAGAAAACATGAAATATATCACATGTACATGTTTTTAGGTATATAAGTCACATTTTTTTTTTAAAAAAGGGAATTTACTTTTTTAAATGATTATTTTTAATTGTTATTAGTACTTTTTCCCCCATTACCCTTCTCTCTTCAGTCCTCCAGGGTTGTTCTATTCTCTCCAGCCATGATATGTTATATTAGAACCAGGTGAGATGGTGATAGGAGATAAATAGGATATCGTTCCATAGGTACAACACAACACTAATAAAATCTGATAACGCAGCTCGTTATCTGACCATCCATCATGAAATGTACAATTAAAAGCCCACAGGGTGCAGGTACACAATGACACCATTGATCACAAAACACATGATGCGCAGACACACGTAAAATAAATACAAAACCAAACACACACATTTATAACAACACATAATTGCTTCATACAGTCATAAATCCTGTAAATGACAGTAACTGTAGATTGTTTATTTTCAAGGAGAAACAACACTATATAGACTTTGCATTTAGTATTTTGAGTGTGTTCTGCGTTGTAAAAATTATCCAAAGCCATACTTGTGTAAAAGTAAAGATACGGTGCAGTTAAAGTATCATAACATACAAATAAAAGCCAATCATATGATAATGTTTATTTACACGTATCACTGTATACTGTGGATCGACTAATTATGGTCCTGGACAATTATTAGTTCTGATATTGTGTGTAATGTGTGTAATTTTTGGAATCTGTGTGTTTAAAAAAAAAAAATCCGATGGCAGATAAAATAATTCTATTGAATGCGCTGCTTGGCTCTGATGAAGCATGTAATCTGCAAAGTAAGCAAAAATGTAAATAAAGTATATAACCATACTTTCTTCAACAAAATAAAAGTACAAGGTTGGCCCCTAAAATGTAGTGGAGTGGAGATATAAAGTAACACAAAGTGGAACTAATCAAGCACCTTAAAAGTATAGTTCATCACTACTTGTTTAGTAATGGGTTAGGGTTACTACTTTGGTGAGATGTAATCTTTATTGGTTGCATTGACGTGGAGCTATCAGTAGCATAGTACAAGTCCATCATCCAAACAACAATTGAACTTTTTGTTTAAATTAATTTTGTCAAGAGAGAGGACAACAGGAATAACTCCATATCTGTATTTATCGAATACTTATGTAAGTTTGTCTTCATGTGAAAGCGTTTGAAGGTGTTTGCTAGTTTACCTCCTGGCAGGCTGATCCTCCTCCTTGCCCACCGGCTCAGGCCTCTCACCAAGCGGTGGGCTGTTGCCGAGGGTGTTGAGGAGGCTGTTGCTGTGACATCGCAGGCGGTCGCTCTCTCGGGCGATATCGGATGCATTTTGGATGACCAACTGGTCGTAGGTCCGCAGCCCCATGTCTTCTGCCCCCTGCAGGAAACGCTGGACACTGCACTCCTCTTTCTGCTGCGATGACAGCCTGTGATGAAGGCGCTGTCTCGCCAGCCAACCACGCACCACTGAGAGGAAGAGGAAGTACAAAACAAAAGAAGTCAGAAGTGTTAGTGAAATAAGACAAACAAACCGTAAAGGGCAGCTGGTTTATTATATTGAATTTTACCTTTCTGACAGGTGATGATCTTTTTATGAAGCTGGTAACAGCGGTCGTTGAGCTGGTCAGCCTGCCAGTACCTCAGAAACACTTTACTGCTGCCCATCTACACACAATCACAAGAGTATGACTAGTTGAGAGATGGGAGAGCACTGATGTAGCAGTGATGTATGTTAATAGGTGGGTGTGGAGTGTGCAGGGGATGGGGTTTGTATGTTGACACTGCATTCATTTCCTGGGCTCAGGGGGCATTTGTGAGGGGTGACGGAGGTCACTCTATACCAGGTGCACCGAACTGTCGGGCTGACATACTTCCACTGATAGACACTATTCATTCCAACACACACTACTTGTAGGGGTGGTGTGTGTTTGTGTGTGTGTCTAAAGCAGAGCTGTATGAAAAGGTGTCTGCTGGGCATTGTGGAGGAGTGTGTGCATGCGCAAGGCGGGAGCTGGTGTGACCTGCAGGGTCACACACTCAGACACAACAGCAGTCTGGCAGACAGGACAACAGAGAGAGGGGGCGGAGTGGTCCATGCTGCTGCTGCTGCTGCTGCTGCTGTGTGTGTGTGTGTGTGTGTGTGAGGAGAATGATGATGAGGTGGGACAGCTGGAACGAGTTGTCAAAGATTCCATGGGATCTTTGGAATAGCGGGTCAGGGATTAAGTCATTTGGCAAATCTTTTGTTACTGATGGGGACAGAAAAAGAGGCATGACACACAGACACACACACACACACACCCACCTGCCATCCTTGGAGTTTGGACTGTTGCAGAACTGAGCGACATCTCTCCTCTGCTGACAATTTCTTCTTGTCTCCCAAGGCTGGGATGACGAGGTGTTTATATCTGAGACACATAAATACAAACACAGAAGATCAGAGCTGCAGACACAAATGATCTTAAAAGTGTTGAACTCTAACTTTAACATTTAGAAGAGACACACTGAAACCCCCTCTTCTCAGAAACAATGGGTTCAAATGTCAGCGAGGTCATACAGCAGGCCAGCCAAACAGCATCTGTTCCTATTGGTGTTGCCAAGGGCAACCGTTGCTATGAATGGTCAGCTGGATGGAGACAGAGGTTTGTTTGTGCCTGGGATGGTGGGGGTGAAAGGGAAAATGAGTGAAAGAAATGTTGACACAGAAATCAGTGACAGAAAATATATGTATCTCTTTATATGTAAATAGATGTATCATATGTAGTTTGAATTCTGAATGTGCAGACATGTATGAGTGAGCAATGTCAGGGTAAGAGGAGAGGACTTATGGAGTGATACACGTCAATTTGAATGGACCAGATAAAGAATGTGACTGGAATAATAATAATGAAAAAAAAAAAAAAACAGAACATACTCCCATTTATGAGCATTTTGGAGCGGTTCTTCACCTGTTCCAGACGGACTCAGCACACACAGTTTAAGTCAACATGACACATAACAGACATAATACATGTAAACACAATTGTACTGAAGAATAATGAGTGATAATTGAAGTTCAAACTGGCCAGCAAAGTTACAGCAGTTTCTGCTCCATTTGTACAGGTCTGTGTCAAAATTATTATGTTGGACATAAACTAAACTATAAACTAGATGTAAATAAACATTTCAGTGAAGTGATATAACATTAAAAACATCTAACTGAGGCAACATTGTGTACTTACAAAACCAAACTAAAACATAAACTTACAGGACATGTCTTTAGTTTCAGTCTTTGTCACTTTGGTTGAATTTGTCAACCCAACATGGGTGAAGAGGCAGTGACGCATTTATTCAGACTATGATATCTACTTAGACTTTGATATCTTTTTCAGACTATGATATTTACTTAACTTTCATATCTTTGATGTCTACATGACTGTGAATCAGCTGCCTTCATTAAGTGTTGTGTTTGTATTGTGATACCTATTCCAGACATCTTAAATATTTTTCAAATAGTGACACAATACACACACTGTAACTAATAAAAAACTAAACTAATCATTTTAACACAATAAAAAACTAAAAAAGGAAAACCCACTCCAGAAACCAGAATAAATTGAAAACAAAATTTGAAAATGTAAAATCTAATGGAAAATACTGAACAATAATATATCTAGACAACAGTGGATGTATAATGAATATTCAATATAAACTTTGAGCTTTGACTAGAGCATTATCACTGGTGGCAGAACTCTCCCCATTTTTAACTGAAGAAGAGGATACACGTCCCGAATATTAAACTGATGTGAGGAAAATATCATACACCCATAGAATAGGAGTAGGCTAGTGTGTCCAATTTCACCACAGTAGATGTTTTAACTTGTCACAGTAGGAAAAGCAAGTTTAAATCAGTATGAACAATACCAGGACACTAAAACTTAACCAGCTGAATCTTATTTTAAAATGCTTAACCTGGGCTACACCTACAGTGTCAAGTCAAAAATCTTTCTATCAGCTTATACAATACTATTTACATAGACATATGAGGTTACTGTCAAAATACTTCTAATACTAAATGAAGAATGATGATGAAAATTAATTATCAAGTACACCAAATAGTAATATCATATTTTTCTTGAGTCCTACATCTCCTGCCACTTAAACATGTCATAATGGGTATAATAAATAACATTTCATAGCTTGTTGTTTTTTGTACACACAAGCACATAACTGGTTAAAAACAGTAGGCTAATTGAGATTGTTAGGTCAAAAGAGACACAATTCTTCATCTTTAAGATGGAGAGTTCAACTTTGTATATCTGCACAGAAACTGTAGGTAAACATGATTTGCTTGCAAAGTTACCCTAGAATTATGTAAATCACAAAAAAAAACCTATCCCAAACTATAATTCATGAGATCAGTAGCTGACATGGCACAGGGATGCCCCACAGGAAACAGTATTTTCAAGACCTGTCTTTGGCTTTACCACACCACACTGAAACTAGCATATAATCATTTAGACATTAGTTATGAAGATTTGTTGGAGATATTTAAAAATATACCATACTGTACTCTATATGCAAAGATCATTCTGCAATTATGACCCTATCAGAAGGAAATAGGAATATCAGCCCAGCAAATACAAAAAGCACCCAAACTTCACATCAGTTACTCCTTTGTTATCAATGAGAGGCCAGCTGATGATGTCATACATCTGATGTGGAAAATATAACAAGCAGATGGCTGGAAGCATAAACCACTTGTGATGTCAATAGTAAGTAAGTGAGGGCATGTGAATGAAGGATGTGTTTGATTTGGAGGAGTGGGGTCCGTCTGAACTCTCCCTAACCCTCTCTCTGTATGGTAATACCAGTCCCACAGACAGCACACGCTGTCCCACTGGGCCCATAAAACACAAAGGAACTCTGTAAACCCATGACCTCCCCTATGAGGATATGAAAACCATCGATGGTCCCTGCTTTTACAAGACCCAAGGGGGCTTCATGTGGAGTCAAAGATGTGAAATAACCCCTTTGATAAGAGTTTAAATGGAGGACTACAGCTTGCTAATGTGGTTCTCTGTGACCAACGGGCCATCAGTGACTACTGTTACTGAGCATTACAAAGGTGGTAAAGGCACCGCAGCTGGAATTTAAACCACTCACTTCCTCTCTGGAGCTGCTATCCATCAGACAGACCTTTCAGTTGCCACATCCTCAAAGCCTCTTGGCTTTGTTTAGTCATGGATTTTCATCAGTCTGTCTGAATGACGGATACTTCTTTGTAGGCAACTTAATAACCTATAAATGTGTGTCTTTATCCATCAGTGGCAGGTAATGAGTACCCACTAGGATTTGGCCAGATAGAAAACATGACCAATATGTTTTCTGAGCAGCATTTGTGACATCCTCTATGAATACTGATTCTTCTCACCCACTTTGTACCAACAAAGAATGAGGAGACCACCACATATTGAGGGCTGGGAAACAAGGTTCAAGTTGAGGCATTTGACCTTACACACTGGCAGAATATAAACCCAGCCCCAAAACACATAGTGTATCATAAAAGACAAATAAAAGCAACAGTAAAATAGATTTCCTCATAAATCACTCCGGTTACCAGGACACTAATGTAATTTGCTTCAGGCGGCCACTACGATGTAGTGAAGTGGCCTGCCTGGCTCCAGTGTGTGTTTGTGAGTATATACTTGTGTGTTTGTGTTCATGAGAATATAGTGACCTCAAGATTAATAGGTGATTCACTGGCCTGTCATTTTGATTAGTCAAGGGCAGGGGTTTGTTTTGAAAGAGTGACAAATAGTAAAGAGAAAAAGGAATACAAAACCGGGTAAAATTGCAACAGTGTGTGGAGAGACTGATGAAAGAAAGAAAGAAAGAAAGAAAGAAAGAAAGAAAGAAAGAAAGAAAGAAAGAAAGAAAGAAAGAAAGAAAGAAAGAAAGAAAGAAAGAAAGAAAGAAAGAAAGAAAGAAAACATGTTGGGATAATGAAAAAAGCAGAGGTGGGAAAATGAAAGAAGAAAAAAGAAAATGGTGGTTCAGAGGTAGGACCATGTGAGAAAAGAATTAGAAATTATGTGAGAAAGCTCTCTGTGAAGACGGGAGTGTAGTCTACCCCCACTCTGCAGCAGCTCCCTCCTTGGCCAAGGCTGTGTTCATTCATCAGCTCTGTCTGAGCCCAGTGGAGGAGAGAGAGAGGGAGATATGAATGGTACTTGGGCTGAAATGACTGGTGTCTTTGTGAGTGGCAGCCACTTAAAATTAACCACAGCCTTAATGTGTAAACAGCAGAACAGGGACACACGTCAGACAACGGCACATTCAAACCATTTGTATATAGACAAAACACAAAAAACACTCATGCACACAAACTAGCACTGGCAGTGACGCATTACTGAGTAAAGCACAATCATTTTATGAGTAAAGAGTAGGACCACAACTAGAAATTTGAAATTGTGTTCAAGATTTTAAGGATTCAGCTGGTTTGCTGTTTTAGCAATAGGTGTCGATATCAGTTTCATCTCTGTGTGTTCAGTGGTGTGGGTCATATAAACATGCCCTTCATTAACTCAAAAAAGTGATCTTAAATGTTATGTCATACTGAAAAATTATATTCAAAAAACACCAAGGTGCTGTTTCAGAGATAGGGTTTTTCTTTGTACAGTCACTGGAGATGAGTTTGATGTTGGTCCAAATTGCCAGCAGGCTGCTTGCTAATCTAGTATAGGACAAATTTTCTTTTGTTCCTCCTGAATAGACGCGACAGCCAATAATAGTGTCCCTGTATCACACAAAACAGACCTTTTCCTACTCATTCTCTCGCAACTGCTATCCAGAGGGCCGATCCTCATCCTGGGTTTTTTGCACTGGTGGGTTAGACTCCTGCTGGGGGGGACCTGATGGTAAGTAGTTTGTCTTGAATCTTTAAGTTGATATTATCATCTGTTTACAAAACAACACTGGATACACTATTTTCCAGATCTGGTGGCAACCCAGCCAGGCAACTAACAGATCACCAATCCTGCATCTCCAAGTCAAAAGAGTGATTAGGGTTTTCTTTTTATCGAAACAACCAAGCACTTAAATTCATCTGTTACCCCTCTTGCTTTTACTTATAAATACCATCTACATTTACATATAGAAATAGCATCACAACTTCACTATAAATCTAGCAGAGATGGACCATATTCACGCACCAAACCACCACCAGGGCGCTCAAAGCCACACTAGACAATTTGAAGGATAATTTGAAAGCAGTTTGGCAGATCACAGAAGCTGTCTTCTGTGCTGCAGCAGTTAGTGGCTGATTGACAACAGCTACCACTCTTCTAGGGGCCTGGAAGTCTAGCCATCCAAACATATCAATGATTAGAATCTCTTTCATGAACTCATTACTCACAAGGCCATCCCTGGCCTAGCCTAGCATAATATGGGGACAGTGGGACTGCTGCAGATCTAAAGTAGATCAATCACCCTGGTATAGAGCAAAAGATACAAAAGTATTTGTTGCTGAGTACACCGTTAAGTTCCAGATATTAGGGACATAAAGTGGAGAGAGTGCTGCTTTTCTTTAAGGTGGTTGCTCAGTTTATGCTGAAGACCTTACAGGGCTAGACACAGTTTCATCAACTCTGTTTGTTCATCATTTCTGTTTCTGGCAAGCAGCTTTTCGTGATGCTCATTTATGTCACTCATCGCGATATGTTGTCATATACTGCACTATATGACACTCACTCACGTACTCGCTCTCTCTCTCGGACACACACACATACACACACACACAAACACACATATGGTTTAACAAACAGCCTTCACAAAACCCTCATCAGGAATCTTTCAATTATAGCTTGAACAATGACAGTGTGGGCTATACAAGTTAAATCCATCAAAAACACAAAGGAGCAGGAGGCAGCTTATGGACAGACAACACTATAATCTATATTGGATTCACTTCATCATTTAACACAGGACTTGTTCTCTAGATTCAATTCTCTGTTCAGGTTTTCCCTGGTGAAAACCTATTATGTGAGCTTCACTTATCTATTTCACTCACCAAGTGAAATAGATAACTGAGGTCTCGGACGGTACGTACACTCCATCCATTTGCGCAATGGTGCACAGGGCTTAGGTACATGCTTTCTCTTTTCCTTATTATGCATCCCTATGCTTGTTGGGTACTATCAGTCCGCTAGCTAGAAAATTAATCAATGATGAGAAATCTGACCAGAATGTGAGCCATTGCTTTCTATACAAGTCTTCTTGCTTACAATAGACAACATTCTAATAAACAGGAAGAAAAATAATAAATGAGCTTGAGTCATTGTATTTTCTCTTGATTTAAGTTTGGGACAGACACACAGTTTGCGTGTGTGTGTGTGTGTGAGGTGACGTTATGATGTTTACAGCAGGGTAGTGGAAACTTTTTGGGGGGGTCATGTGACCAGCTTTGTCCTCTCTTATTATCTGGCAGGAATGTTCATGTTAATCCCTTTATCCTCAAAAAGAGAGAGAGAGAGAGAGAGACAGAGAGAGAGAGAGAGAGAGAGAGAGAGAGAGAGAGAGAGAGAGAGAGAGAGAGAGCAAAAGACGTACTGAGAGCTAAATCCTCTCAGTATTCCACTGGTTCTTGGAATCAGAGGAACAGGAACAGGAAGACTGAAACAAACAGCCAAATGGAGATAGGAGGGATGCCAGGAAATATAGTAAAAGGGTTTAGCAAAGAGCTACGGGGAGAAATAATGACCAACATTAGTGTGGGACATGGAGACCTTACACACAACTGACTGGTTAATGTGTGTGTGTCGGGCTGACATGGGAAATGTATTAGTGGCATTTATCAGCTGCAATAAAGCCATTCAAGGTCATTTTGTGCCTCTAACACTGAGGGTTGCTGTGACTTGTCAGTGCTAATGTGTCGGTCTGCATGTGAGCACGTGATTCTGCACAGCAGATGTAGAGAAGTCATACGCTCTCAAACTTTCAGCTTACTTCGACCTGCTCGCCTTGTCACTCATCAAGGGACAGAGATCACTGTGACCTGCTGGGAGTGTAATGTAAGTGGGATCATTGAGACAGACAAAGAGAGGAAGCAGGGAAATCGATCAAATTTAGGACAGAAAAAAGCTGTAGGTGAAGAGGAGGCTGTGAAGTGAATGAATCATCACACACAGATAGCACAATAACTTCAGATTACGAGTAATTACAGCTGTGGCGCTCTTAATTCTGAAAGTGTTCCGGCACTGACCTGCTGAGGAAGCCTGGGAAGGACAGGCGGACAGGGTATCCATAACGGATCATGCGCACCATCTCAAGCACCCCGATGTACTGCAGCTGGGCTGACACATGGAAGCTGTCAAAACTGTCTGGCTGGCCGCAGGCGTTGGGGCGCACGCACTCCACAAAGTGAGGACTGCAGGCCTGCAGCTTACTGATCACCTCCGACAGCGAGTTCTGAGAGAGGGAAAAGGAGATACAGTGGAAGGCACTTAGTGGGAGTTTTACCAACATAACAGCATGAACTACATGTCGTGCTTTGATTAACATTTATTAGTGTTGGGGCTGTACAGTAAGTGCTACAGAGGGGAAGAAGGGCTCTCTGTCTTCTCCCTTTTGATGTTGTAACTTGATTTCTGAGCCATAGTGAGGAGAGTGAGATCACGTCGTGTTTAGTACAAAGTGGTCTGATTTTTTGGGGGGTGTGTTTTGCCTCTGGAGGAAGCAAAAAACAAAGAGCTCTTTACTCTTTCTCAGGGCGTGTGAGAAAGCTTTTCTTCTTGTCCTGAATTTACAGATGCTGCAACCAAGGTCACGCTTACCCACAAATCCAAATTTGCGTAAATACTTACATCTGTGTATCTGCCACTCCTCGAACTGACGTCAGTCTATGCTCTGCATACCTTTAGGTACAATGATCAGCACCTCTGCCCACATCTTTGAACGTCACTACCAGCATTCATATGAACACACACACAAATGCATCCGCATGGAACACAGTGGTTGTTGTTCATTGTTCATTCATTCATGTGGAGGGCTTCACGCTTGGCTTGGTACAGCATCATTCTTCAGCCCACTCTCTCCTTCCCTGCCATTCCCTGAGGGACCAACCGACCACAAGCCCACAACTCTGATTGTGCAACACACTGGCTTCATTCAAACCAAAGGTACTGCTTCTCTGAGCCACATTTCAGCCTCCTTGCGTCAGCAGCATACACTGAACTACATTCCACTAAGTGCATATTATTGTTGCTTTATATAGTTATGAAATCACAGTACTCAACTCTGAATAAGTCTTAGGGCTGCATTCTTGCAGAGGCCATGTTTTGTGAATAAGTGAGAATGATGTTCAGTGTTTTGAGGACCAGAGTGAGGGAGTGGGTGTGTGAGGGCGAGGATGCAAAACTACAGCGGTTTGCAGAGATGACGATTAATTCAAACAAAAACTTGAGTTTCACTGACAAATTCCTGCAATAATTTGGGATCTGTAGAAGATGCAAAGGAATGGGCGTTTTGTCTGAATGGCATCAGGAAGTAAATCAAACATGTATAGTAACTTTTCCCTAATAGCCTTCAGCTGTTATATGTGCTTGTGCTGCAGTAGATACTTGTTATAGCAGTGGCAAACACTACTACAGGTTGTAACTTAATCTGTGTAATTTCTACTTTTTACTATTTTGCAGAAGGACATTTATCTGGGATATTGAAATCTTCCAGGATGTGTGGACAGGCCCAACTTTTCTGCAATATAGTGGGCAATAAGCAGGGTTCACTGTGGGCTGGACATTTACAAACAAACACATTACTACCTATGGACAGTTCAGAATCAGATCATCTGACCAGCACGGATTTGGAATTTAGAAGGAAACTAGTGTACATGCAACATCTTTAGGCCAGCAGATTCTGACCTTCTTGCGGTAAGGCTCATGTGCAACATGGTTCATGACTCAGACACCTTCTTTAGATTTAGACATGACTTAGTCTTAGACTTAGTGTGGCTGGTGGAGGAGAAATGGTTCTTACCCTCAGCTGGACAGCCACTGTGATGGGCCCACAACGCTCTAGCTGTTGGAGGAAGGAGCTCGAACCTTTCTTCTTCAGGATCTGATAAATGAAAAGCGATAATAATGAGAAAAAATATTAGATAGCTGTGCATTTTGCTTTAAATGGCCACTGAGGAATATGGAACCATTACAGCATAATCATCACATATTAACATCACATCAGGCTGTGTGGCTTTAACTAGAGACCAGAATGCGACATTTAAAAATCCATCTGCCTTGTTGCTGTGTAGGATTTTTCCAAAGCACAATAAACTGCTCCACTGGAACACCTCTCCATCATGCCCAATCATTCTGTTTCATATACTTTAAATTACAGCCCATGGCATTTATGTCTTGTTTTGCTGTAATACACTCAGTGTAGCATTACTATATTACCTAATGTTACTGTATTAAGCTGCTGGGACATTGGGGAAGTGAGAGAGGTCTTATGTAAGCCTGTGTCTCTAGATGGCTAATAAGCCACAGAGACAGCAGGCAGGACTCCCTTCGAGGTTATACAACCGGCAATACTTTTCAATCACACATGTACCCTGGTGTGAAATGCTTTCCAAAACATTTACATGAAGATCAAATGGAGAGGGAGATGAAGGTTTACTGGGAATACATTTATCAGGAGTGTCATTTGGGTTTTTGTGAATGTGTGTAAAGAAAAAAGTAAAATTTGTGACTGTGTAGATGAGACTGCATGCTTTTCAAACAAACCCAATTCCCAGAGGTGTATATATAGCACCGTGGGGGGAAGGAGCTTAAAATAGACGGTTGTTTTTTTTCCAAAAATACTATCCCTGTTTTCCCATTGATCGGCAGAGCAGTCAGTTGCCCACCGATCCTCAGACTTATTGTTTATCAGACTTTCTAAATGTGCTCCTTCAACTCGTTCATTCCTCAATTTCATCCTCATGTTTAATTTCTAAAGCTAGTATGAACAATGCATTTAATGTTTGCCTCAAATCAAATTGTGGAATGATAAAATTATTCAAAAATAACACAGGCTTCAACATAACGCTCAAGTGAATTCAACAAGAGGCTTGCACCATCCACTCTGCCCCTGTGTACTGTACCTTGGTAAGGTCATGGTACCTCCGGGGCTGTTGGGAGACAGTGTTGGCAGTGACAAGAGAGGCTGACGGCATCCTGTGGAGCAACAAGGCAGCCTTAGGCCCCCTCAGCCCGGCACGGCCCTGAGCTGCTGGCACCAGGGAACCAGTCTGAGTCAGCTTGGACTGGAAGAGTTGCTGCAGTAACACACTCTCGCTGGCTGCCGGGCACAAAGCACATACACAGAGAGAGGGAGGGAAGAAAATAATGGTGAAAAGAAGCAACAGCATTGGTGGAAATAAGGGGGTGGATGTGAATGAGGAGATGTGGGATGAACAGTTATAGAAAGAAAGAAAGAAAGAAAGAAAGAAAGAAAGAAAGAAACAGTGAGGAGGATGTCAACAAGGAAGGAAAGAAGCATCAGAGGAGGAGTGAGGGTGGGGAGAAGGCATAAAGTTAGTCTCTGTGTAAACAATCAGTCGGGCAACAAGAGGGGGTGGACCATGCCACTCGACAACACGTGGAGCGGTTCGCAACAACAATGAGTTCATTCAGAAAGTCAAACAACATGTGTGTGAACGTGGGTATGTGGTTCTCATCTGACAGCCTGAGACAGAGAGAAAGGGGGCAGGATGATGGCAGGTAGGCGTACTGAGCAAAGAAAACAAACACAAGTCCTGGACTCGCTTAAGGGCTTAATTACGCACAGTGACAAGGGTAATTGTCTTTTAATTTGAAGTTAATTCTAAATCATTGCTTCACTTATTTTGATCCCTCCACTGTCCTGTTAGCTCTGAGGCTTAAAGTTATAGCTGGGAGTGGATGACGTCCGTAAGTAGAAACCACACAGTACGTATGTCAGTGTGTGCAGATGAATGGCTGTGACGCATTGACTCGTTCAGACAGAGGGACAACAGCCAAGTGTGAGTGAAGGGCTAGCCTTTAGAAGATTAGCCTCATCATGGGAATTATAGCAATTAGGCTGCTGGACGTAAGGCTAGCCTGGCAGTCACACAACGACTGCCTGTGTGCCGCTAACCACAACACCCCACATCTGGCACCTTCTATAGACAATATACACACAGACGGTGCTGTCTGCTGCATATGTGATGAAACACACACACAAACACTGCCACACTTAGACAGAGAGTGGTTTTGTGCACAGTTGGTTTAGACAAGAGTGCATCTTTGTGATCAACTGTGCTCTGACACCACAATGTGCTCGTGTGCATGTTATTTATTGGGTACTTACACTTCATCGTAAACAGGAGATTCTGAGGAAGGGAGTCCTTGTTTCTTGTGAGCGATCCCGTGAGGTCGTATGAAATCTGGTGGACAAAAAAAAAATCGTACATGGACATTCACTTACACGGTACATTAACATCATACGCAACGTAAGCCATTATGTAAATATCAATTTACGTGGACCTATATCTTTGTAAAAGCACCACTTTATTTCTTTATCATGGTGCTTTTGACATTTCTAATGTTGACAATCATCATTCAGTCTTCTAAAGAAAATGTTATTGTCATGTTTTCTTTCATCAGTAGCTGCTTTTTATTTATTTCATCCAAAAAAAGACCTCATTTTGTGTCAACCAACAAAATTGCCTTTTAGGAATCAAGAGGTTTCCAGTATGGAGAAAAGACAGCGTCCATACAAGCCTACAATCACATATCACTCTACAAATATAATAAATTCAACATTTCAGTATCATGACTTATCCGTAAAGAAATAAACAACATTAGACAAAAAAATCAGTAAAACATAAAGAACACATTAAAAACAGTTGATCTTATGGCATGTTTTAATTGAAAGTATGCTTATTTAATATGATTGTAAGCATGGACTGCATGCTCTCTTCCATCAATGTGCAGCCCTGAAAACTGCCAATACTACTGCACTGTCGGAGCCAAAGGACTGGTTTCGATAGCATTACTAGTGTGAAAATATTATATACCTTTTAATCTATTTCTGTTAACCTCACAGTTGTTAACACTTTCTACTAGCTAGCTGTTACCATTTGGGATGTAGCTGAACTGGGCATGCTGATCGAGTTTGAGTTTTAATTATGCATTATTAATTATGAAACATTTCTTTCATAAATTATTTGTTCACTTTAAACCCATGTTTGCACACAGCCCATAGGCCTATTGTATATATATATATATACATACATACATACATACATACATACATATATATATATATATATATATATATATATATATATATATATATATATATATATATATATACATACATACATACATACATACATACATACATATATATATATATATATATAATATATATATATATATATATATACATACATATACATACATACATACATATATATATATATATATATATATATATATTATATATATATATATAAATTCAGATGATTCACTTCCTAGAATTGTTAACATTGAGTCTGGTTTTCTGCCTGGTTGTCTGTTATCTTTAGCCTGCCTACTTCATAAAAATCACACTCCTGACAAGGGCACTCTCCAGACATAGCAGATAACAAAAGGCATCTAGGTTCATTGTGGGACTCATTTTCTGTTAGGGCAAACAAAGCCTTGAGAATATGGAATAATAAGAGAATACATAAATTTGATTTTACCTATATTCATAATTTAGGATTTTTCTCATTCAGATCAAAGAGTTTTTATGGAAATGACCATTTCTACCAAGGAGCTTACGTTTTCACTCGTAGGCTAACACTAAAAACTACTAAAAGTATTTCCAGAAATGTTCGATGTAGGATGTAACTTGACCCAGAATAGACCCCATTAACATTTGGAGCTGATTCGGATGACAGGACGGATTCAGTATTCTTTTGGGTGATACAGGGCTATCGAGTTTGATAGTGGATCAGGCTTGATTGAATTAAATGGGAATGTGGGGCCTTGGTCGTGGTTTTCTGCAATATAAACTAACCTGTCCGGCATAGTGGCAGACAGTGAAGGCTGGGCCCTGGTCTTTCGGAGGGGGGTTTCCGTTGCCATCCTTGGTTGTGAGAGAGAGGCCATGAGTTGGATTGGAGTCCAGCTGCGTTGACAGCCTCTTGTATAGGGTCTGCTCTGCTGGCCGCAGGCTCTGGCTCTCCTCATCTAACACACACAGCAGGCCCTGAGGCTTCTGGAAGAGGAACAAACAGATGCTCACATGTTATTTATGTCACTCATGGTTACAAAGCAACCTTCATAATAATGGCGATAAATTATTTTCATTATGACACTTTTATTGATCCCCCAGGGTAGAGCTGGCCTCTAATATCAAATAACTTCAGTCATTTTAAATTGTTTTTAGATATCTGGAGCATTTTGGCTGTTATAAACAGAGACACTATGGACAGAGAGGGAACATGGGGTGAGAGAGTAACATGCAACAAAGGACTGAAGGGATTGCCATGACATCAACTTGGCATCTTAAACACAAGTTGACCACCAGTCCTACCAGTAATATTTCAGTTTGGGGCACAACAAATGTCATTTTTGTTGTAAGTCTAATTTTCAAATAAAATTCAATATAGAAAAAAAAGGAAACAAAATTATAGAAAAATAAAAAGTACAAAAACCAACTTCCTAAAGTGATTAATTTGATTAGATCAGAACATTTACGATATCAAAGAGATTGTGATACAAACTGAATTAACAAGCTGCTCTCTAAGGTCCCCAGAACACTGATTGAGACTCAGTAGGTACAACAGTATGAAACTGTGCTGTCCTTTAAGATCACTTTGTTGACTCAATTTTTCAATTTTTTTTAAAAAAAGTCAAAGAATATCTTTCTTTTCTGATTAAAATGTTGTCCCCAAAACTACACAGTGCACCTTTTAAGCTTTTGTCATTGTCTCTAGGTGAGGCTGCAATCTTGAATTAGATCATGAGACACCAAACTGGCCTGTACTGGTCTGAACCAGCCGCATACAATACCTGAAGAAAGAAGTCCAGGACGCCTGGCTGGTTGGTGGGGGAGCGTGGGGTCTCCATGGCGATGCCCTCCTGCAGACACTCAGCCTGCTCCTGCTGGAAAAGCACCTCGGAGACGTACTGCCTCAGCCGCTCATTGGTCATGTTCACGCACAGCTGGAATGCAAACAACACACAAATCGAGATGTAAACATACACTTGGGTGCACACGGCACGCAGTTCCTCCTCAGAGACATGCTGCTGTATGTTTGTTTTAAAAAAAAAAAGACAAATGCACGATTATGGCCGGAAAACAAGTTGCCGTGGCACCAACAGGGAAGTCAATGGGGCATAAATGAAGTGACTACTCACATATCACACCTGACCCTGAACTCATGAGAACTGTTTACGGGCACACCTCATGCATGATATAATAGAAATGGATGTTCTTATGTGCTGCCTTTTTCTCTGCCACTATAATATGAATAAAGTGTTCCTGCTGGGACACATGAACTCTTCCTAACCCAGCAGTCAGCCACTCACAGCACAGGGAGGAGTCACTCAAATGTGATTGTCTGGCGTAAGTGTGTACAACACTGGAGGGCAGATTCAAGTGTGACTTGTCACATTGATGTAATGAGAAGGAACGTAGAGTATGAAGTGGAACAACACAGGAGAGCAGACTGCAGCAGCAGCAGCATGAGCAGCAGGCCTGTTTAAACTTTTCCTGAACCCAAATGTGTCACAAAGCGGGACATGAAAAAAGTCTTACAGTGTTGTAGTCTTGGAAAGATTTGTCACACTTGTACTTGAGTGAGGTGTCCTTCGTTTCAACCTAGGATGTAATGTATCCATCTGTTGTACTTCCATTTCATGTTTTGCACTAACATGAATATTGACGGCAGACTGAGCTAGATTCGACTCCTCAATTAAAGCCCTTCAGCACTTAGCATTGGGCTAATAAGAGATTTATATAGTCACTGAAGAGTGAAGTGTTAATTTGCTGGAAGTGTGAAAATCATAAATTAACCGGGTTGAGTTTTTCTCTCTGGGCGCCGTCACGTGACCGTTTCAGAACAGTGCCATGACCCACATTCTGTCTCGCCGAGTGCTGATTGAGAAGTGCTGATCTCGAGGTGTGCTGTTCTGCAGTCCTGTTTTTCTTTCATCCTTGTTTGTCTACAAGCTAGGCGAGTACATTAAAGGCTTAGTCCCAGCAGGTGGTTGATTGAGTTAGCTCATTAGCAAAGTGCTGAGCAGGTACAACACACCCCTGACAAACACAGCTCTAATTAACGAGCACTAATGACCCTGATCATGCTGCGTGTGTGGAGCCTGGTGTGTAAGTGTCTACGTGTGTGTGTGTGTGTACAAACATGTCAGAGTGTGAGGGCTTGTTTGTCACTGATGTGCCACATCTACTGTAAGAGATCATCGTGCTTGTTTATCCTCGCTCCTCCTCTTCTCTCTCCTGTGGCGGGTAATGTGTGCGATTTGAGAAAACTGAAATTAATATGGAGCTCAGCAGCAACAATAAGGAATATGTCTGAGGGAGAGAGGCAAGGAATGCCACCATCTGCCAGAGATAGTGTTTTTTTTTTTTTCACTTTGTTAGCCTCCTCCTCTCTCTCCCTTCTGGCCCTTCTGCTCTCTCCGTGACCTGAGGAGGAAAGGTCACGCAATCCCTAGCTTCCACTTGGATTAGAGATCATGCAGAGGAAGAGTAAGGCCACTGAAATCTTAGTGCCACACACGCACACATAAAAACCTGTCACACACATGCTTGAAAAGCAAATCCAAATACACTGTACTTAATAAAAGCTGGGAGGAGATTGGGAGTTCCACAGGGAGGGAACATAAGCTCTCAGTAACAAAAATAAGCACTTAGCCTCTTGAGCACTATGAATTACACCCTAAGACACCTCACACACACACGCACACACACACACACACGTACGCACTGTGATATACTGGCTTGACTGCCAGGTCCCTGCTGCTCGTACTAGGTGGTAGTCTATTAACAGTGCATGCTTGATGAGCACATGGCAGATTTACAGCCCATAACAGGTGAACAGTATAATGCTGCACATGTTCTACTCTGTACACGGTGCATTGTATTCACACCTGCTGACATACTGAAAACAATTAAAACATTCAAGCATTGCAGACATGCTGATCCATCCGTGTGCATAATGCATGCAAAAGTGCACACGGTTAAGCTCACAAAGCCGTTGTATAAAAACTCTGGGAGGGGCGGGACTGCTTACAAAATAAAAAACTTCTTTTCCCATTCCTATTCCTAGTGATTCAAATATTTCTAAAGTAATAATATAACATTTAGAAACAGTTATTTGATATATACTTCCATATTAACAAGCTGCCTTGGGGGACTAAGGTTCCCAAAATACTGTTTGACACTAGAATGACTGCTACTCAGACGGGTCACATAAACAAAGTTAAAGAGTATGAAATTGTTTTGTCCTTTAAGGACAGTTTGTTCTTCAGTTTATTCACCTGTGAGGAATCAGTATGTGAATGTTTTCCTCTACTCTTAAAATTTCTTCCTAAAAACTATATTGTGCACCTTTGAATTCCCAAATTTCCCAAAACTACATCAACCACTGCAATTTTTGTTGAGCTATTTTTGAGCTTTTTTCAGGCTCCCACTATTGTGGTACAGTGTTTGTCATGTTTGTAGCCAGACTGCTGAATACTGACTGTAACTGGAATTTGAGCCTACTATACGACCATAGCACTGACACACAAGAGTTTCTTTATTTTGGAATAATTTAGGTAACTGCCACTGTTGCTGTTACTTTTCTTCAACAATGTGAACAATGCAGCATTGAAACAGACCTTAACATTTCTTCAAATAAAAAACAAACAAACAAACAAACAAACAAACAAACAGACACACTGGTTTGGAGCTGCTTATTACTCTGACATCTCACACACAGGCAGTCATTGTTGTCAGTGGCCAGTTCATCTGAGGACAGCTGAAAATCACGCCACAGTCAGCCACAGACCTCACCTCATTCATTACAATTACAGACTAAAATGTCCAGGCTAAAATAGATCGCAGACCCAAATATTTAAACAATTTGATTAAGATCAGATAAATCAGAAAATGTCATAACTGCATTTGACTAAATTAGGGGAAATTATCTGTCAGCTTGAAAGGAAAAGGAACACAACACTGATGTTTTTGGGGGGTTCCTTTTGCCCGGATGTGTGTGGGGGGGTGTGTGTGGATTGACTGAGATTTATTGTCTGATAAAAGTCAGCATTGTCCCACCTGCTCATATCCATTCCTCTGAAATTCTTGAAAGCCAAAGATGTCCAAGATCCCAATTTCCAGGGCAGGATCACTGAAGCACATAAACAGATGGAGAACGTTTTCATTATTTGACACCACTGTTAAACCAAGATCAAAATTGCTTCACTCTGACAGGAGTTATCATGTCTGTGTGTGTGTGTGTCACATGCACATCTGAAGGGGGTGTGTCATGACGTGTGTTGTTGACAGATTTATTAGAGTCTGTGGTTGGTGCGTAAACAAGGCTAAGCACAAAAACATTCCAGAGGATGGGTTATCTGGTTATCACTGTGATAAGACTTTGCAACATCAACAACACCAAGGATAGAGTGGCCTCCACCTAAGAAACTGCTTGTGTGTGTGTGTTGTGAGCCCTCCACATAAACCTTTGATGTGTCCTCCATCTCTGCAATGTTGTTCAGTATTTTACATTTCAGTGTACATGTCTTTTCATGTGTGTCACACACTGTAAACTATTACAGGCCGCAACTCTAAACTATGTTACAATAACAGTGTTGTCACTCTGAGGCCTTGAGTGAGTAACTGCTACTGTGATGACAGATACATTACATTAGAAGTGTTTTTGAAAACAGTTATCAACGGCTCAGGCTTCCAAAGAAATGTTTATTTGTATCACAAGAAAGCCCTGAGGTGCACACACAAGCACACACACACACACACATCAATGCACACACAGAAACACAGTCATACCCAATGCTGTCATCATGGCCTTGCAGGTAGTCGTTGCTGCTGTTGACGAGATGGCTGAAGAGCCGTCCGTAGATGGCCTTCGCGAGTTGGTCTCTGTACTGCTCTGACATCTCCACTGTGTGGCGTCGAGTGATCACATCACCTGACACAGGAAAAACATGACAACATAAGTTCTGGCACAGTATTTGTTGGCTGATTTTTATAGGATTTTAGTCGTGATGCAGAGAAATATTCACATTTCTTTAAAAGATACCAATTTCCCTGGGATTGTATGTCCCAGTGAAGGCAATGTAGAGCTGCACAATATATTGTTTTAGCATCGACACTGCAATCTGTGCATTTGCAATACTAACATCGCTGGACGAGCGATGTCAAGTAAAGCAAATTCAACCTGAACGTTAAGATTTCAGCACTTTATACATAGACATTGCAAATAAATAGAGATGATTTGTGTTTTTTTCATTTTGCATATATTCATATATATATATATATATATATATATATGAATATATATATATATAGAGCAAGAAAACAAAAGCAGAAAACAAAATCTTGCATTGCCAGTTTTTTTCCAATAATGACTAATACATATAGTGATTTTGCTTGTGTGTGTGGAACTAGCTATGCAAGGCGAAGGTGAGTAGATACCTTTGAAGTACTGCACATCTGAGGTGAGCGCAGTGCTTAAGTCATTGGAGCACACCTGCAACATTCCAGAAACTGTGCACAGGAAGACAGAGAGAAAGATAGTGACAGATAAATGATGGTGATGAGATAACACATCAAATTAGGAGCATTAAAAAGTAGCTGATGAGTAACATCCCAGAACCTGCTGTTACAATGATATCACTCTGCCAGCACACCAAGCTGAGCTCCGCTACAGCTCATTTCCATGTAATAATCGATCACTGGAGCTGGCAGCAATTAGTCATCAGTGGACTTCTGAGCAGCACTCATAAACAAGCAGCAGAAACAGGTGACAGTGACCCAGAATCCCTTTGACATCGCTGGCCATGACATCACATCTCCCTGACAACGACTGGCTCTTTCCCGTTCAGGTGCTGATGTCATTTGTTTATCATCTTTCTAAGGTCAGGGGTCACAGGAGCACATGGAGCGGTTGCATAATGAGGGAGTCAGAAAGAGAAGGAGAGAAAACACAGACCACAATAGCCAGGAGGTGTGAGTCTATGAGCGACCTCTCTTCCCCATGGTTAAGTTTTGGTAGACAGTGCAGCGCACTAAACAGGTGACTGTCTGACCTTTAGCTCCCGTTGGCAAGCTGCCAGGCAGAACTCCAAGGGAGAGAGAGAGGGAGAAGCTATGACGACGATGTAAACAAGATGAAGCCCTCCTCCCCTCACCTCCTCCACACACGCGACCAAGGTCATGTAACAGGGGCACTGACCTCTCTCCAGCAGCTGCAGGTCAGAAGGAAAAGCTGTATCGGCATCTGTCAATGCAGTAAAACGTAGATCCCCAATATGGAGCACAGCAGATAGCAGCATAAACACTGAGTCGACCTCCTTTAAAAGAAAGAGACCGTGGACAAGACAGAAAATCAAAAACAAGGATTTGCATTCATTCTTGCACTCCATGAAATGCTGAGCAAACTTTTTGATGATAGACTTTTGGCCAATAGTTATTGGATCAATCAGGCTTTGGTATATACTTGTTGGTAGGATAATTAGTAGTAAGGTAGTACAAGTAGTGGTGGTTGTTCCAAAATGCCATGAGCCAGACTTTTCTACTGTGACAAGTGTAGGGCTGCAAATAACAGTCATTTTCATTTGTGTTTAATCTGCTGATTATATTCACCAGAAGTCCCAAACCCCCAAACTCTTCATTTAGTATCAAAAATTACAAAGAAAAGCTGCAAATCTCATATATTAGAAACTGGACCCAGCAAATACTTGTCACTTGGCTTGAAAAAAGATTGAAACAATTAGATGATTATCAAAATGACTGGTAATTATTTTACATTTAATCCTCTAATCATTGCTGCTGCAGACATTTTTTTTGCATTTAGATGCTGGTGTAGAAAATATACACACCTCTGGTCAAATCAGGTTTGCCAAATGAAAAATGCTCAGCTGTTTCAGGAAATTATTTAGCCTTTGATAGAAAATTAAACTAAATGTTTATGATACATTTTTTTAAAGCTAGGCATCTTTTGTAGTTATGGATGGGCTATGAGCTGGGTGACACAGAGACAGAGACTGACTTATGCATTATTGGTTTTGAATTTTCATAGAATTTGTCGACAATAAAGGAAATACAGAATAACCAGCCTTACTACAATCTTTTTAAATCCAGTGCTTTTTTACAACACGTCAGCCCTCCTCCCCTCATTCAGACACTTCTCCTCCTCTGTCCTTCTCTCCCCTTCTCTCTGCCCTTGAGTAAAGGACACTTAATAGAATACCCCTTTACCCACTGCTCTGAATCTCTGAGAGGGGGATGTTTGAGAGTGAGGGTGTGTGGGTGTGTGCTTATGTGTGTTTGCGTGTGTATGAATATGCCTGCATGTGCACTCTCCCAAGGCAGGATATTGGAGCTGATATCTTGGAGATAAACACAAGCATTAGTCTCTGTCTGACACATTATACACAGTCAGACTCCCCCCAGCTTAGGAAGGAGAAGAAAGGGAGCGAGAGAGAGAAAAGGAACGAGGGAGTGTTAATGACGATTGACCTTTGGGTCTGGGCTGGGAGTCATACCCTGATTAGACTTAGACAGAGACCTATGGGTGGTCTATCACTTCCACTCCTACTCCCCCACTCTTTCTTCTCATGCAGGGGACACCAGTCCTCTGTGATAATACCACTATCTTTTACTCTATTGCGCTGTCCCTGAGGCCTTGCCTGCGTGTACTGACTGCTGCTGGATTAAAAGGTGAGATGGTGGTCACTCACTGCTGACAGATGCTGACTGGGAATCTAAGAATAGAACCTGATAATGGGCTGGGAACACAGCAGGTCGTGCACAGGACAGACTGTACCATACACTGAATAACACTACATGTGCGCAGTGTGCATAAATCAAAGTGCTGGCTTGTGCATCTGGTCACACATTTCATTATCGTCTGTAGATAGATAGATAACTGAGTCCCACTTCAGTATCCTAAGATTTCCACACATCTAGGCCAAATATGTCATAAGAGACTGATGACGCCTGTCTCATTTCAAATGCTTCTTGTGACTGAATAGGGAAGACACACTGCTGTGTCCTTTGCAGCTCAGTGTCCTACAATCCATTACGCAACGGTCAATTGGTTAATGGAGCATGAGCAACGAGCTGCAGCTTGTAAAGCTGGCAAATTATTTGTGACCATGAAATTATTTACCAGGTATAACTGGGACACGACTTGTCAATATAGTTTGAAAAATGTGTCTTGGCACGTAAAACAAAAGCCCAAAACATTATCCATCAGCTTTGCTTGCGTCGAGGTTGAAGTGTGGACAAGGTCAAAGCTCAGTCTGGAACCTTCAGTCCTTTGAGGGACCCAATATTTTGCGCTGCATCTTGTGGAGGACCCAGCTCTGGACTCAGAGACACTTAAAGACTAGAGCTAGCAAAAAATACATCTCATCATTGAGCTCACAAATGGTTGGGCACTTATTGATGTTTTCCTATTTTCCTCCCTTTATTTAGGATATTTCTACAAATTGTTGGTTAGATATGCAACCTTCATTCTCCTCCATGTATGTTTGTGTTGCCTTCATGCAAATGTTATGCCAGAAGAATGCAAAGAGCCATCCAAACGACAAAAACTATTAGTGTAAAGAATGTGATTTGCCAAATAACAGAGCATGAGAGAGCAGAGCATTTTTTGTTGTCATACGATATATACTTCATATCGTGCAGCTCCATTAGGGGCCATTTAAGGTTCTGTGACATCATCACTAAAAAATACCCTTGCTGTTAGTAGCCTTTGAATAAACAAGCCCATCAGAAACTACACAGTTCAGATCATTACCTGCTTGTTGAAGCCCAGGGCTCGCAGCGCCTGTTTAACTGCTGCGAGGCGTTCCCTGCTACGGGTGGAGGCTGTAGCGACTCGAGGGTTCTCCCCCTGAAGGCCTCCACCAAGATACCTGGAGAAAAGACAGAAAGATGGAGCCAAGCAGACCAAAATTTTAGACAACAAAGTAAAACAAAGAGGACAAGATGAGTCCTCATGACTAGTGTAAGACAAATCCGGTTGCACTGGTATTAGGTTTTCATGGTACAATAATGATCTTACAGAATGGCACAGTTTGATGGTATCAAAGTAAATGATATTACACAATTGTTATTATTTTTGGCTAAAATTACTTGTGGAATGGAAATGGAAGAGTTTTGTGGTTGAACAAACACATTATTATAATTTCACAAACTGAGACTTCAAATGAACTTTAAAAATATATACTTCTGATGGTAGATTTCAATACCGCTGATAAGCAAATGCAGACTGTTGGGTAACTTTCAGTTTTCATATCATGGTGTACCGATAAACCGCGGCAACCCTGACGACAACAGGTGCATCGGCTCCAAACGTGTCCCCATTGCTCCCCACAGGAATTTATGTGCATATCTTTGTATAAGAGAGACCTAGAACCACAGGTTTTATGGGGCAGTTCTAGGTTGATTTACGCACGGTTTCTGTCACAGTGAGTATAGTGCTGTGTTTGGGAGCGAGGGGAACAGGCAAACAGGGTTTTAAATTTGCTGAAGTGGTTTGCACAGACAAGGAGACACAATGGGCTGGTGTGCTGCCAGAAGGGCTAGCGTGCTTCTCAAGCTCCAAAACAGACCAATTCAGGTCAGTGGTTATCACACTGGTGGCGTACAGTGGATAACAGCAGCTGAGGACTGACTTTACAACTAAGAACTCGCATGAGTAGATGCACACAGACTTACACAAGGGTGTGTATGCGCAGATGTTCAGTTGTTGAAAGCTGACGATATCGTTGTTGAATTTTCATCAGTGATTTTGTGAACTGTTGATATAAATTAAGCAGTATACATATGACAGCTGACACACACGTACCTATGGGCCAGGACATTGTTGAGGTAAAGTGTGCTGTTTTCCTCAGGCGACTGGCCTTCAGCCATCAGGTAGAAGATGCTGAAGCTGTGCTGGTGAGGTTGCAGGTGGACCAGGCGAGACTTCTCCAGCATGTAGGCGTACACACGGGCTTTAAAATCAGATGTGTTTTATGTTTCAATTACAGGTGTGTAAATTACATTTCAACAGTGCTGATGATTGTGGAAAAAAAGTGAAAATTCAATCTGGGGTTTAATGGCAACTGCTCTGTGATCAAATTAACTGGGGTAAAATAAGGTGAGCAGAGCTGTAAAAATGTAATAGTGCAGCACTATACTTATGGGCTTTTACTGCCCCCTGCTGGCGTGTTACTGTTGTACCTGATTTCAGTAATGTCATTGTTAAGCTTGAATGTTTCAAATGCTGTGTAGTATCATAACAAACTTAGTGATCCAGACTGTAAAAAATAATTAATATTTACCAAATTATCTATCGACAAAGTATTTGATATAGTTTAATACTCAAAAACAAATGTGTGGAATTCTAAGGAAGTTTCCGAATACAATATCCATATTCAGATGTAAATATTTTTATATAAGATTAAGTTAATTTAAAAGATAATTATAATAACACTGAAAGCATTGAAAAAGTAAACTGATACGAACTATCAGTTTACATGGAGTGCTTCACTGACATAAATATTAGTTACCTCTGAGCAGAGTCCTCCTCTTGTCACAGTATTGAATGGTCAACAGTTTGATAAAGCGGCTTGAGTTGTTGTTCCTCCGAGTCTTTGCATGACCGAAAGCCTCCAGAATGCAGTTAACCTGCGTATTTGATCAAAGAAAAGGACACTTTTTGAAAATCACATAAATGTCTTTCACTTAAACTGCATACCTTTCTTTTACACGATAATGAATCCACACATAGTATCGCTCTTACACAGGTTTCTAAACTTTACATGAAAAGGAATTTCTGCTCCCATTCTGCTTTCTACCACTAGATGTCATTGTGCATCCGTTATGTGGGTGCTCAGTATTTTCCACGTCCCAGGATGATCAGAGAGCAAGCTGACCCAGTTATCGACTACATAACGATGACTTCATCAGAACACACTCCCAGGCTACACATGCTGCTTTGTTACCAAACCGATAGACTGAGAGCAAAGCAAGTGAATCATGTGTTAAGCCCCATGAACACGACACAATCTTAACCCAACTACACGACTGGGAATATAATAAGGAGTCATGTAGGGGTGACCTATATTACAGACTTTTCTTCGCTTTCTTTCTCTTTTTTATACACAATATTAGGCAGAGTCCTAATCGCTTATCCTAAAATAAACTGTCTGTTTATGCTATTATCAAAAAATGTATTTATCTATTCAGTGATTGCAAAATGTGCCATGGATGGGACATGATTATTTTATGTCCTTTTGTACTCTACTCTCGATACTACCTCAATTTTCTCTGCTGCAAATGGTTCTGTCCTCAAGAAACAGCATCAGACGAGATAGAGCCACCTTAATGGAAATGTCTGATGATACAATCAGACACAGGGTCTGAGAGCTCCAATGGTGTCTTTGACAAATGAACAGCTATCGAGCAGAGTAGCAAAGATGACCAGTAAAAGGCCCTACGATAATCCATACATCTATTCTCTCCTCCTGCACAGCAACATAAGAACAGCATGAGACATTTACACAGCCATTAACATTTCCTCAGCACGCTGTGTGCTACCTGAGTTCTTATTTCCAAGACGACAGGTGAAGGAACATTAAGCACAGTAAAGCATAAGCACAGGGAGAAAGGATGCAAGATTCAGTCAATCCTTTGCTTTGAAGAACACACAAATATTCTTGAGTATCTCTATGACGACTGGCTGTGTAGAAAATGGAAACTGAAATGAATGAAAAACAGCACAGATGTCTCTTGTCTCTTGAATAAAAGGAAAGAAGGCAACAAAAGATTCAAATAACCAGCCCAAGACTGTACAAGTTCCTTAGCAATATAAACCTCGAGGACACCCCCACCTGATGACTGACCAGACTTACATGTTTCATTCTGGGCTCCAATGCGAAGCCTTTTGGGCTGGAGCGGGCTGTGAGGTGTCTCACTATGTGCTTACAGGCCTCTGTTTTCCCAGAACCACTTTCACCACTAAAGAGACAGAAAAATACAGATTTAATGTCGTTCATGCCTTAGGTCAGTGTTTTCCTGTCAGTATGCATAAGGAATCCTTCTCTATAAATGTAAGTAAGTGACATATTCTATGGATATTTCATAGTATATCCAACGTTTAACAATAATAGTATAGAACTTATGAACTGTACAATTAACCCGAACAGTGAACACAATAAGTGTAATATAATTTTCAATAATGTATTGTACATGTTTTAACTATCATACTTACAGTACTTCATAAGATTTTACTTCGATAAATTTGGTGTTTTCTTCTTCCTGGTGCTTTTCCATAATTCTCTTTTTGGTTATTTTAAGTGTGTACTAATGCAGGACTGATTAGCATAGAGTGAAGACTCTGTGAATAAAGCTTGTGTTCAGTTCTTCATCATGCCCTTATCCTGTATATTATCAACCATAATCTAAACTTTAAAAACACAATCAATTAAATGTTTTCACAGATATGTATGAAATACTGAGATGTAAGCCTACTGGCTTTTAATTTAAAAGAAAGAAACTTACTTAGACACTTAAAATCAAGAATGCCTTGAGACCCCCTGTCGAGCTTTGGCAACCCTGAGGTTATTACTGCTTGACATGTTGCCATTGTCTCTAATGATCCATATCTTAAAGGATAGCTTGGCACAGTTTTCTGATCTGTTTTAAAACAGCAGCCCATACGAACAATCTTTTAATGTTTTGTATCGCTGAGATGTAGTCTCACATTTTTCACTATGATGAATGATAATAATGTGCTGTAGTTAGTGTTTTGCAAAGGGATTTACTGCATAATTATCATATATATGTAAACAGAATAGGGCAGTACAATCAATCAAAACATAACCTATTTACCTGTTTCTTTCTATTCTTTTATATAAAAGGTACTGTGTTCCTCTGCACTCTCACTATATAAATAAAGATGAAGTTAGAGAATGTATTCAAATTATGATATGTTTATGTTGCTGTTATTTCTTCAGCATTTATCACCACATGTATTTCAAAAAGTCTTTTTAGATGCATTCAAAAATAAACTAATACAAATGCTGCTTTTAAGTAAAAAAACAAACTTATTGGTCCAAAAATCAAGTATCTGTGAGTGTAAGACTTCTCAGAAGAATGTGTGTTATGCATTTGTCATCAGGGTGTTTCCCACATCTGTCACCTCAGTTGTATGCCTCCACCCACCTGACATCACCCCTTCAGGGAACCCCTCCCATTAAATTCTCAATCGATCCCCCTTCTGTCTAACACAACTAATGCTGCTCCATCGACCACCACCTTCCACACGCCGTTACTGTCACAACTTATTTGCCACAGGAGGCCTGGTTTTAATTTGCCGTTGAGTGGATTTTAAATCCGACATAAGGTACCTCTACAGTACATGCTCTGACACTCACCGACATGCAGAGAGTTGAGACCGGCGTAGTAACACTAAGCAGATGGCTTCAGAAGGTCAGAAGCCTTTACTAATGACCGCAGTGTGCTGTGCTGCACTGTTTGTCTGTATGTTGCTATATTTCCTACTAATGGCCCTGCTGAGTGTGAAGTCCAAAAGCCTTTCCACTGTCTTTCATTTACCAGTTTTTATTAGATTTCAAGGGCATTTTGTTTGACCACTGGCCTCAGGGAATCATGGCCATTGATTGCCTGTAAATGTGAAGGAGTGTGTGAATGTGTATGTGTGTGCTTTTGTGCATGTATGAGGAAACGGAGTGAAACAGGAAGCTTGAAAGAAAGAGAAACAAGAAAAATGAAGGAAGCAAGAGAGAGAGAGAGAGAGAGAGAGTATACATGAGAGTGCACAGTAAAATGTCCTTGCGTGTGTGTGTGTTGGTGTGGGCGAGTGAGATGGATAGCCTGTGGCCAGGGCACTTTAACTCTCTGCCAGATTGGTTACAACTCAGCGGGAATGTCACTGGAGAGCCGGAACAGGATTTAATTGCAATTGGGGAGCTGCCTCCGTCCAGCCGAGGACAAAGGGCAACTTCCACCTCTGTGTGAACCCCGAACAGGTACAGCTCAGGCCAGACTGGGAGCTATTCATCTCTCAGGTGTTCAAGTGTTTGTGAGAGTGTGTGTTTTTGTGGGTTGGAGGAGGAGGGAGTACCTCAGGATGAAACACTGCGGGCGTCGCTCCTGCAGCATCATGTGATAAGCTCTTTCTGCTGAGGAGAAGATGTGAGGTGGCAGAGAGGAGCACAGACGACCTGTGGAGCTCAGGTACAGCTGACTCACCTAAGAGAGGAAGAGACATGCAATCGATCAAGACATGGGATCAGAGCCTTATGTAACGATACACACACGGGCTGGGCAACACAGAGGATAAAGTTTCAGCAAAACTGTGAAACCATGTTGGCTATCACTTTCCGTGTCAGTTTGTATGTGTCACAATCACTAAATAGGTGTACTTTACCATGTAATCCAACCCAAAGTGGCTAAGCTATCAATTAGGTGCTGATTGAAAACTGTCATTCAAACTCACCTTTCACATAGTGTGGTCCACAGACCTAGTGGTTTGCAAGTAGACTTGGTAGAATGTCACATTTGAGATGAATTGTTTCTCAACCTATCTGTGATTTTAAATGACTCCAAAGTATCATCGTGAGTAAATAGACGTGGTCTTTTAATATCAAATTAACTTGTACATAAATCTACCATTAAACTGCGTAACATACAGTATGTACGCCGAAATTCCAGTTTATTTTAAAAAATGATCAGCACAGGGGACAAAATTCTCCGGTGTGGAGGCAGAATTGCTTAACTGATGTCTCAGAAAAACCAGTACAGTTCTTTCCATTAAGATGTCAGTGAGGACAGGTAGGCTATGCTATTTTGTAAGACTGTCATCTAATTAGGCTGTAATCTGTAATATACTGTTGAAACAGGCTGATTGTTTTGGGGGATGATGGGGAGTTCAGGTGGTCTATGAAATTGTAGTCCTTGGTCTGAAAAAGTTTGAAAAAAACTGTTTTAGTCAAACATGTTTTAACCGACCATGAAACTTATTGCAGCTGGTTAATTTAAAATAAGAAACCATTAGCACACAAGTGCAGACCAGGTTCATTTCAGGCTAAGTAATAGAAAATAGGAAGGTAAATTGTGTTCTGAAAATGTTCAGATTTTCATTCTTTATCTTTACTAGAAGACCCTCGTCTAGACATTATTATTACTTCAGAAAAAGATCTGCTTGTAAAAGAAACACAAACCCAACAAAAGAAGCTCTTTTTCATTGGAACAATGAAACTTGAATAACATTTTTGAAAACACAGTAGATGCACAATCTATGTAAAAGGAGGAATAAATAATGAAATCTCAAATGTCATCATTCTACTTTTGTAAGTGCGTCACACAGTGAACCAGCAGTTATCTTTCATAACTGAACCCCTACTTGTAACCAGCCCAACAGATGTGTGCCTGTTCTGTATTTGTGGCTTTGGAAGGAGGACGGGCTGTGGCCCGCCAGACCAGAGGGGGTGACAGACGGCCAGCAGATCACACATGTTGTGACATATGTCCTTCACACACCGGCTCCTCCCCGCTCCTCCACACACTCTCTCTGCTGGGTAGGGATGCCTGGAGTGATTCCAGACACAGGCAGGAATAGCCAGAGCCAGAGGGGGCCTGGCTTCATTCAGCCATGGCAGGAGAACATGTCTCCTCCTCCATCCAACCCCTCCTAGGTCCACATGGGCAAGCACTAATCTGGCACTAATTCAGCTATTTCAAAATGAGCTATGCACAATTTAGAATAAGGCAACACACACGTGCCTGTTAGTCATTCACTGAGTCATTCTCCTCTTGCTGTTGCATATGACATTATACTGCTTTTCACTAATAGAGATGGTGTTTTTAAAATGAATTCTTTAAGGGATTATTAAACTCTTCTTAAATTCTTGGAGAGCTAGTGCTGTCTGTGTGTGTGTGTGTGTGTGTGTGTGTGTGTGTGTGTGTGTGTGTGTGTGTGTGTGTGTGTGTGCGCTAGCTAAGAAGGATCCCTCCCTTCCCTTACTGATGCAGAGTCAGCCCAGTGCTGTGTATCACTAACAGGAAGACTGCATTATTTATTAGCCACAAGGTCCATTTCATCTGTTCATGTTCTGCTTATTATGCAGCAAGCACGCCTCCATTGTAGCATGATTCTACACGTTAAATACATAGCCTGTCAAATCTAAAGCCATGTGTTTTAAGACTGGGTCACAGATAAGGTAATATTTATACAATTTTCCCACTGAAATTGCCGTCTATATGCAGTTTTTCTAAACACGATTTAACCTGCTAAAAATAGGTGATTGACTCCTTTCACATTGCCAGGTGAAAGCAGCAGATAATATACTTCATCCAACTACATCCAATAGATGTTTAGACTATTTCTTGACCTGATGATAGAAGTATCGACGGAGTGGAACAAGTCGCGTCTTTCTCATCTTTGTCTAAGGTACTGACATGACATGATTTCAATATGTGCTTACCAGAGTGGAGTAGATTGGCAGCTCTTTGTTTGGATTGACCAGCAGAAGGATATGTCCGATGTATGTCTAAAAAAAACCAAGAAAAAACAACACCTGAGCGAGTTTTTCTCTTTGATTCGGCTGAGAGCAACACATGAAATCAATCTTGTAAATCATTTGTCATTTGTGTGTTAGGGTGCACTGCTCTTCTTCGATTGGCTGAAGTACTGTCACGTTGCCTCAAGCTGCAATTGACCTGAAAATAGAAGTCCTGTCCCTCTCTTTCCTCAACATCAGTATTCATGGTGGTGACAATCACTATTAACATAAGATTGTGGTAATCTCATGCAAGAGATAGGTCAGGAAGGGACCTCGAATGATAACCTCGGCAATGACCTCCAATAAAAACGACAAATCTGCCCTCCCACTCAGCCCACACTACCCCCTGAGGCCATTTAGATACAAATAAAGCAACTTCCAATTTCTGACCCTTTCCACTAAAGTGCTAACCCTCCATTTCTCACAAAGAGTCCCAGAGGCTGTTTAAAAGCCCTCTCTCCTGGGAGAGTGCAGACATTGCTAACATTCAGTAACAGGCTGCTCTGTCCTTCGGCCCCGGCTCAAGGTTAATGGCATGAACAAATCTCACTGCTTGCGTACAGGGAGCAAGCTTCACCCTACAAGTTTTATGTAACTTCAACTTGTCTGAGAACAAACTGACTGGTGTTTAATATTGTGACATGCTTGTGAATAACACAGCCCCAATCAGTGTCTTCTGACATATCCTTTCACAGTTCCTTGCCGCTCTCCTCAGGGGTTTAACGCTGCACTGGTCCTTCTATCCTGGCAGAAGGCAGCAGACCACTCATCAAAGCCCCCTCTCTGACCACCCTGCTGAGAACATATGGAGCCTTCACTGCCTTTGTCCTCCCCCTATTGCTGTCCTTTGCCACATCCCTTCTCTGTTCACCTCTTTCTTGAAATGCCCTCTGTAATGTTCATAAGGTCGGGTACTTTAAGTATAGAAGCAAGAGGGTGAAGAGGAGCAAAGACATGAATTGTTTAGGAAGCATGAAAAGTGTGAGCTGCTTTTTTTTTTTTTTGAAAAAGATGGGTATTATGTTAAAAACGTCATCCTTAAATGGGAAGCTATTACTTATTATTTTAGGAATCTTTGCTACAGACAGAATGGGGTGTGACTATACCATGTGCACCTTCATGATGGACGAGTTATACACAATCAGATCAGGCGTGCTCAGAAGTCCACATGATAGCTGCTCTTTGTCCACTCAATGTCCTTTCTTTTCACCACTTCTTCTTCCAAATGGACTGTACCTCAAATCCAGCCCTCATTATTCTGTCTTGATGATTCTTTCTTCTTCATCCACCAATCTACTGCCTTTTATTGTCATCCCCTTATCTGTGTCCCCCCGCTGTGGCTAACCCTACTGTCTGTCGCCCATCTGGGTTAATAACAGACTATTACTGCCTCTTCACAGAGAAAAGGGTGCACCGGATAGCTCCACATTGATCTGGTTCCAGTCTTTATAGAGCTTGGGTCCCCGTGGAGAAGTACGGGCCAGACGGCAGTTTGAAAGGAAAGTTGAATATGACAGGAATGTAAGATGGACCAATTGTTGGAGATAAAGGCATTTTACTCCTGAATATAGTCATGGATTTATCTTTCCAATCAATATATACTGTATTGATCATGAAATTGTCCCCCAGTGTAAGTATGTGTGCATATCAGAATACGCTACCACTCTCACACAAGTGCAGTGGGTCAAAGGAGGTAAGAGGATTCAGCTCATGAACACAACCTCATGTATAGACTACTGAGTCTATAAACTAACTAACTATATGCAGGAAAAATAATTCACCACCAGTCACTGGGTGTCAAAGAAGTCAGGCGTCAGAGGTCACAGATATAAATATTATCTGCACAGTGGTCTTCAGGAGAGGAGGCAGTGCATTATCCATAATGCACTGTGTGTTACATCTACACATGCTGGAAGGAAACCCACTGCAGCTGGTATAAAGAAACTGTAATGTGATCCCAACATCACAGTGTGAAATTCCCTGGAAATAAACAACACCACAGTCCACTACAAATAAACAACTACGGTGGCCAAGTTATGCCCCAGAAAGTGTGTGCTTTGGGTTACAATGCATGATTAATGCCGAGTTGGGTTCCTTGTTTAGTGGCACGAGGATGTTCTTACGTAGATTTGGTCGTTCCCAAAGCGCTTTTGCATCTCGTAGAGCAGGCTGCTGTCGGTCAGCTCACTGAGGGACGCCAGGTCATCGTTGGGAGCTGGAGGCATCAGCTTGACCTGAGGAAAATGTGTAAAATGCAGATGCTATTATGTGATAAATTCAAAGTATGGGACAGTGGTCCCCAGCTATTCAGATATTGCAGAACATTGTTCAAATCAACCTCTTTACCAATTGATTGACCTCCTCTATTAAACACTTTGACAGTGAAACTACTTTGTGAAATTAACTGAAGGAATGAAATGCCATGCTCAAATGCTCATAATTGGAAAATATGTGTCATATATTGTTTAACAAGAACATACTTGGTAACATTCCAAACACTGCTGCTGAATCAAATTCTTTATGACTCCAATTTGAGCAGTTTTCCTGCTCTCATCGCTTTTGTCAGTTATCCTGCCTCTCTGCCAGTGGAAGAACTTCTATGAAAAACTAATGAAACCGTTTCCAAAGTAATTACGCAGCATGCGATGTTCCAGATAAAAACGAGGACAAGTGGGCCTGATGATGATGAAGCAGATTTGATATGCAATGCCCGCTCTTCCATCCACTTGCCTAAAATACTTCAATACATTTCTGATGACATGACGCACACGATGGATGGGCCAATCAGTACAGTCATTTTATCTGACATTCACATAATCCTTCTAACTCCTGGACATTTGGATATCTTTGCTCTCACTATGGTCTTTGTTGTAAGAGGACACAAGAACACAAGGTACCTGCTCAAGTTTGCTGGCTCCAGAGCTAAACGGGCCATCCAGGACATTGTCTTGGGAGGGCTGTCGGCTCAGGACTCCACCTGCCTCTCTGAACATAGCACACTTCTCCAGAAGACTGTCCCGCTTTGAGATAGGAAGACCCAACGGGTTCCTGAATTGGTAAGGACACAGCAGATGGAGGAACAGAGAGCACATGATTGGATGAGAGAAAAAGGGAAAAAAAGATTCAGAATTTGAAGGGTAACCGTAA